>NC_058379.1:87025058-87325058 GCF_018350175.1 Felis catus
ACAGTAGGTTGTAATAGACTATGTGCAGTATGATTCAATATTGAGCTGTGTATGTGTGTAGGTTAGCTCTAGGTGGGAGGTCTAGAGATGGTTTCTTTTCTTTGTGATAGTTCCGTATTTTTTAAGTAGGCTTTATAATTACAAAATATAAGAAAGACAACTTAGGGATACATTTTACTTTAAAAACCAAACATCACAACTATGGATGTATTTTCCATATTTGTAAATATTTCACATATTTTTATTTTACACATTTTTTCATACTTCCTTTCACATATTTGTTCATGTATTTTGCGTATCTTTTGATTCCTAGTGATGGCACTATTTACTTAAGTGCTCTGTATGTTAGAAAATAGCACGAATGAAGAGAATTGAAAATTCCGTGGATTAAAACTCCCATTAAATAATACAAATTAAAAGAATATCAACTCGTCTGTGTGAAGTGGTAATTTTTTGTGCTTTTTTGCACAGTCAGACTTTCTCTGGTATTGGCATTAAGCAACCCCTGTGTGAGTTTTCATTAGCTATCATCACCTTTTGATTAAAAGACATCTTTTCTACATAGATTAAAATGAATCACTTATGTAATTAAACCGGAAGATCTTAACTTTCAGAAATACAGATGGGCTGCACTTTTCAAAAGCAGTCCTGACCTTATGTTAGTAACATATTTCTCTTGCTAGGCTAAACATCTTTTCAGCTTATCAGAGGGTAATTTAAGGATTAATTGCTTCAGGAATCAAGATGAGGCAAGTTGTTTTATTGTAATGAAATCAAAGAGCATCTTGTTAGTGACTCTATCAACATCGCTATCACCATTTATCAGAATAATGTGGTTTGGTGGTATTTGGCTTCAAAAAAAAAACAGAAAAAGAATAACCGAATCTTGCTGTTTTTTTCCCAAATAATGTTGTCCCCTTCTTTAAAAAAATCTCATGTGTGTCTGTAGGATGACCTGGTTACCAGTACTTCGCTAAGATGCTAAGTGCTTGAGTTGGCGTGTGTTGTAGGGTACTTATTGCTTTCTGCATACCCAAGCCGCGCAGGACCTCGTCTCCAAGTTATTCACACAAGATTGTCACAGTTTCCAAATAGTGGGACTTTGCATTAGTTGGGCAGTAAACATGCAAAAAAGGAAGCCCATACCATCCAGGGAATACCGACTTAATATTCAGTTGTCTATAAGTGGTTACTTTTTTGATTTATGGAATTCACTTATTTGGTTACAACTTACCAAAACTTCATACTTGTGGTCTGCCTTCATGCACATAATCATGGTTGTGCTTCTGTGTGCCTCTGTTAGCAATTCAGACTAATTTCTGTACTTCAGGGTGGCTTAGCCTACTGTTTGGGATTTTTTTTTTTAATATTTAAATATTTATTTATTTATTTATTTATTTATTTATAATTTTTTTAAAAAATGTTTATTTATATTTGAAAGAGAGAGAGATGGGGCGCCTGGGTAGCGCAGTCGGTTAAGCGTCCGACTTCAGCCAGGTCACGATCTCGCGGTCCGTGAGTTCGAGCCCCGCATCGGGCTCTGGGCTGATGGCTCAGAGCCTGGAGCCTGTTTCCGATTCTGTGTCTCCCTCTCTCTCTGCCCCTCCCTCGTTCATGCTCTGTCTCTCTCTGTCCCAAAAATAAATAAACATTGAAAAAAAAAATTAAAAAAAAAAAAAGAAAGAGAGAGAGTGCACGAGTGGGTGAGGCAGAGAGAGAGAGAGAGAGAGACACGGAGACAGAATCTGTAGCAGGCTCCAGGCTCCAAGCTGTCAGCACAGAGCCTGATGCGGGGCTTGAACTCATGAGCCTTGAGATCATAATCTGAGCCGAAGTCCAAGGTTTAACCAGCTGAGCCACCCAGGCGCCCCTGTTTGGGAGTTTTGACTCTAGGTGGCAGTATAGCGTGTGTAATCGAGAGCTCTCTTCAGGTTGGTTTTGAGTTGGGCTCTCAAAGACTCCTTAGTGATAGACTGATTTTCAGAGGTATTTTCAAGTTCATATGTTATATAAAACAAAGATTGGGGCGCCTGGGTGGCTCAGTCGGTTAAGCCTCCGACTTCAGCTCAGGTCACAATCTCACAGTCCGTGAGTTCGAGCCCCGCGTCGGGCTCCGTGCTGACAGCTCGGAGCCCGGAGCCTGCTTCGGATTCTGTGTCTCCCCCTCTCTCTGCCCCTCCCCTGCTCATGCGCTGTCTCTGTCTCAAAAATAAATAAAAACATTAAAAAAAAAACACAAAAAACCCCACAAAGATTGATTGGTTATACTACTTAAGGTACCTATTAATGGCATGCCTTCTTACTCATTAAATCATGTAATCCTATTGTCTTTCATTGTTTGAAAATTAAGGAAATGTTTATGCCTGGACAAAACAGACCAGAACATAGGCCCCAAGCAAAATAGTTTATGTTTTTATGGCTACAATTTAAAGATTTTTGGCTTTAATTTTCACTAGTATATGCTTTCTGATAGACTATAGGGAAAATGAAGGCCGTTGCTCATGAAAGAGGAAGGTGTCTGGTAATTTTCTTAATTATGGTTTGTGACACATCCTCAAATGCACACTCTGACCCCTTTTTCAAGGTAATTCCATTTGAAAACAAGGTGTCACAAACTTACCTTGATTGTTCCCCAAATCTCCCTGCTCATATATTTCCTTTTCCCTATTTTAAGGTAGGAGGGCGAGGGGCTTTTTTTCTTTTCTTTTTCTTCCAAGTTATGCACGATCTGCTCTTTAAAATCAGAACGGCTGTCCCTGGAGTGGAAAGTGATTCATAGCTGCTCTGAGGTACCTCTTTTTCAGGAGTTCCTACTGTGAGCTGTTCCTTCTTGGCTCCCCTCTCTTCCTGCTTTCCTGTCTCCCTCCCTTCTCTTTCTTTTTCTCCCTTCTTCTTCCCTTGCTTCCTCTGCCCTCCCTTTCTCTCTCCTCCCTCCCTCCTTCTCTCCTTTTCGCTTCCTTTGTTTTCTGCAGTGTAGCACACGGACGAGAGCACATGCTTGAGGGTTAGTGCTGAGCTGAATCCTGCTGAACAACCTTAGAAAAATGACTTAGTTTCTTTGAATATTAGTTTTCTCATCTGTAAAATAGGGCTAATAACGCTCCCCTCCTATAGCTGGAGAGAGGCAAATGAGTAAAGTGTGGGACATTTGGCTCATACTTGGCATATACTGTTACTTACTTGGTAATAGATCATTGAGTACACACTGTTTACTTATGTCCGAGTAGAGTTAATTTTATCTTCATAGCAGGAGCTAAATAAATGGTAGTTACCGTTATGTGAACATTCTTTGAACATTTTAGTATAATTTGCTTTTCATAGAACATGCTTATGTTATTAAAATGAAATATTACTTACAATTCCACAGATCCTCGATTCCTGATTACCATAACCTTGGGGCAAATGGTCACGTGTGTGCCACAGGGACAGTAGGACAGCAAGGATGAAGTAGGCGGCCAGAGATCTGCTTCTGGCTCTGCCATTAGCCTGTCCTGGGACCTTTACTGAATATTTTTTTTGGTAGAAGAGGGCGCTTCATTTTCTAATGGGATTTAAAAGGAGATTATATTGTCTATCTCCCCAGGGCCACTTCCAGATTGGGGCAGCTCCAGCTGGGAAGCCAATATAGATGGTCCTCAACTTGCTATCGTTCGACGTAATGATTCTTCGACTTTAGGGTCGAAACCCGACACAGTGACAACCATTCTGCACCCCTACCGCCATCTGTTTTTCACGTTCAGTACAGTATTCAGTGAATCACATGAGATGTTCAACACTCTGTTGTCAAAGAGGCTCTCTGTTACACGGTTTGTCCAACTGTAGGCTAATATAAGTGTTCTGGTCATGTTTAAGGTCGGCTGGGCTAAGCTATGGTGTTCAGTAGGTTTCATGTTAAATGCACTTTCAATTTATGGTATTTTCTTTTTTTTAAAAGTATAGTTATTTATTTCGAGTGAGAGAGTGTGTGCAAGTGAGGGAGGAGCAGTGAGAGAGGGAGAATCCCAGGCAGGCTCCGTGTGGTCAGTGCGCAGAGCCCAACATGGGGCTTGAACTCATGAACTGTGAGATCATGACCTGAGCTGAAATCAAGAGTCAGACGCTTAACCGACTGAGCCAACCAGGCGCCATTACGGTATTTACAACTCACAACGGTTTTGTGGGGGACTTAACACCATCATTAGTTCAGGAAGTCCTGTAGTCTGAAATGGGACGTGATCAATTTCTTCTGTCTTCTCTTTTACTTATTTCTCTTCTTAGAAGCTGGCTACCTGTGCCTTCTGAGTTCTCTGGGACCTAAAAAGAGGGCATCTGATGGCAGAGATGAGAGGAAGGGATAGAGAAGGTTTCAGACACTTTCATGATGTGTTATGGCTTCTCAGAGATACCACCTGTCTCCTCCTGATGTTGGAGATCTCTTACCAGAAATTGCCTGGATCCCACAAAATGCATCTTCTCTGGCTCACTTTTGCGTTTTCCTTTGACACCTGAGGTTTCGCCTCTCCTTCAGCTGGTTCTCTTATGACGACCCTAGACCAGCATGATCTGGTCCACGGGAAAAGTGGATGCTAGTTGAAGATCTGTCGGCGTATGGAATGGCATTGACTGCACACTGATGATTCTTATTAAACCCTTTCTCTAACCTCTGACTTCTTCCATAGGAGGGGAGTGGGTAGTCACTTAAAAATTACATAACTGGCTTCCACCCCCTTACATGCAGGCCTTACTTACATGGTCTAGCTCTTCATTTTGGAAGGTGGGAAGTATTATCATTTATTGTTTTAAGTCTTTGGGCCCCAAATGAAAAAATAAACTTCCATTTTATATTTTATTCCATCCAGATCAAGTAATCCAGCTTCACCGTTGTGTAGTTCTCGGTACATTTCATAAAAAGTGAAAAATGTATATTAAAAAAAAACCCTAAACGGCCCCTTGAACTTTTTTTTTCACACCATATATTAACTGACCTTATTTGAAATTCATTATTTCTGTTTAAATTTTAAGTGATAAATATGAGTGGACTTTCTAATGGATTTCATTTGATGGATTAGTGGTTGATTCTAATGGGCCTATTTTTTATCCGTCCTTTATGCTTATAGATTTTGAGATAAGGAGATGAGCCCAAAACATCCATCTGAGAGCGACATTTGGAGGCACAAGCACCCTCCACTGTCACATGAATCTGAACATTCAAGTCCACTCTCTCTGAAGAGTCAGTAAACCACTCTGATAACTTGCTCTTCACTTTATTATTTGCAACACAATTCCTGAACAGAACTGAACTGTAGAACAGAGCTCAGAGTAAGTGCTGCAGTGATGGTTTGAGTGGCCAAAACCTGAGACAACCGATAGATAAAGCCACCATCACAGGGGAAGTGTTTATTCCATTCCAAAGAAAATGAAATTACCTCTAAATATATCACAGGGAGTCTTTCTTTTAAAAAAAAGAAAAAAAAATAATGTTTGTTTATTTTTGAGACAGAGAGAGACAGAGCATGAATGGGGAGAGTCAGAGAGAGGGAGACACAGAATCTGAAGCAGGCTCCAGGCTCCGAGCTGTCAGCACAGAGGCTGACGCGGGGCTCGAACTCATGGACTGTGAGATCATGACCTGAGCCAAAGTCGGATGCTTAACCGACTGAGCCACCCAGGCGCCCCACAGGGAGTCTTTCTCAAAGTACACGTCTCATATACCCATTTGATCATGGGGTTAGTTTAACATATAAATATCAGTATGTTCTCTAAGATTTAATTAAAAAAAAAGCTTTGAAAGATAGTTCTCAGGAGTGGACAGTGACCTTAAAATTGGACTATCCAAATAAATCACATTCCACTGGCAAAGGATTATGCAAAGTAAATTCTTGAACTTTGAACGATAAATTCTATTGCACTTTATTGTGAAATATTTTAATCAACAATGAAGTTGATGTATTACAGTTAAGTATTCCAAGCATCTTGAACAGAAAATTGTTTCCTCTTCAACTCCTGTTCATATACTGAACATAGAACGTCTGGATATGAAACTTAAGCAGTGTAAGAAAACAAAGGAAACTCTCCTGATGTGCGGAGACACTTTATAAAATCCAGAAATATTTCATAAAGTATAAAAAAAGTCCAAGGGTGATGACCACTCTTTGCACCTCATTCTGGATGGTCTAAGCTGGACTTTCATCTAGGGTTGATTTAAAGAGAAAATGCTGCTTCTAATTCTGCCATCATCTCTGCTTTGGCCCTGGAGTCTTAGTCTGTTCTGGAAGCTGGAATGACAACTGGTAGCGTGCTTTGAAGAATGGGAGGAGTTAATGAGGTCTTTTATTATATGATTATGTTCTCTACTTTCCCATCTAATTTGCTGTAAGGTAATTCAACCTGTATTTTCCCATCTCTTAACGAGAATAAATAGCTGCGCAGTCTGTTTTAGGGGCTTTAATTGTTGGCTAGACATTGCAGATCTTTTCCAATAGTGCTTATGATGCTTGAGAGAATGTTCCCGTTCTTGCAGAGTTTCTGCCAATCTGACTCTTTGAATCAACTCTAATGGTACTATTGTTGAGAAGACCATTATGAGGATGCTATCAAAGTCTTAGAAGTGAATTATAGGCAATAGGATCATCCTAAGGGTGGGAAGGAGGAACGGGGAGCCTGCAACAGTACTGACCAAATCTTTCATGTTCTTAATGAAGCAGTGCTCTTCCTTTTTTAAATTGCTATAGTTAGAAGCGACAATCAAACTACTAAATCTTCACTTCATGACAATTTTGTGATCTCTGTATGGAACAGAGCATTCATTTCCTCCATCTGGCTTAGTAGTTTGTAGCATATTTCCTATATAAAATGTCCATTCTTCTCTCCTTTTGTCATTGCCTTTATGGTCACCAGAAATCTTCCATGCAAGAAAAGTGCACCTCAAAAGTCTGTCTGTCTATTGTCAATCCTAGGGGCTGCCAGGAACGTGCCCAGCTCTAACTCTGAAGCATGCTGGGAGTCATGAAGAAATAACATAAGAAGAAATGGTTAATGTAGAGAAATATGGATAGGAGGAAAGATAGGTATAGGAGTATGAAGAAATCTGACTTCTGACATCAAGACCAAAAAGGTGTGCGAACAATCCCACCAACACCTTTCTCTGGAGCCCACGAGTTTGAACAATGGAAGACTCTTCTGAGAACTGGTGATGGAATATATGTGAGGCTGGTTCCAGGAGGCATGTGGATCCCTTACAATAGCTGAGCAATGATCAGGAAAGGGCAACGCTATATTCAATAGTATTTGACAATGAGGCTAAATTTTCTCTGGGTGTTCTGTTTGCAATTAAAAATAAAACAACTGGAAAAGCTCGTTTGGATTTTTTGGCAGTAGGGAAAGCTGGAAAGTCCCCCTGTCTGCCTTCTTGAAGAATGGATAATTTGGGGGCAAGATTGGTTACAGTGCTGCTGCAAAGATGATGAGCACTTGGTGTGGTGAGTACAAGTATCTGTGCTTTCACTGTGGTTAGTGCGTCTTGTTTGTCTGCTTGTCTTGACTTTTGGGATGATCCTGTATCTACTAGCATCCAGTCCTAACCCCTCACATCTGACTACACACTCCTGTCTTTCCATTAAGAATATACACATACTTGGTTGCCTCCGATTACAGAGGTCTCTGTGTCTCTGGTCCTAGAAAACCTGTGATGGGTTGTTTTGGCCAATTTAGTTCAAAGTATTAGAAGAATCCTTTTTAATTCTTTTGCTAGTCATTTGACTGGTGTATTTGTGTGTGTGTGTGTGTGTGTGTGCACGCGTGCTCACACATATGTGTGTGTGGAATTGGCTTACATGATGATGGGGGTGAGTAAGTAGACTTTGTACTCTACCTCCATGCCTGGGGTGGGAGCCTGAGGCTCCGGGTAGACAGAAGAGAAGAATAAGGGCTGGAATCGCATGAGCAGAAGCTGAAATACCACGACTGAATGGACTGAAACCCATGTTCATTCTTGATTCCGCTGACATTGGTGACAAGGGTATCCTACAAAGCCTGCAACCCTTCTTCATGTAGCTGAGACACACACTTGGCTTAGCCACTGCTTTAAACAAAGGGACTGATTCAGCAGATCAGAAAGATCTGGAGCTGTTGCCTCCCTTCGAGCCTCCAAAAGCTCGCACAGTCTCCCCTGTGGCCCAGAAACATCCAAGAAAGGAGTTTTGGGGAGTGTAGTTACACCTAGGCAAGTTGGATCATTGCAAGGAAACTACACTGGGAGAATCTTTAATGATGGTGGCGGTGATACTGACAGCAGCTGACATTTGTCGAATGAGTGCCTTCCATTTGTTAGGCCCTGGGCTGAGCTTTTCATATGATTATTTCATCAGGTCCTGACTACACTTCTCTGAACTAGGTTCTATTATCTACCTCACAGATAAGAGCCTGAGACACAGGGACATTCCATAATTTGCCAGACTGCACGCAGCCAGCAAGTGGCAAAGCCATGATTGGAGCCCAGGTGGTTTTTAAACAACCATTTTCAAAATATCACCTGCATAGCATAAGTTTCTCTAGACAAATGGTTAATTTTCCACACTCATTAAAATGTCAACTTTGCCTCAAAAGGGAAGAGTGGGGTGTGTGTGTGTGTGTGTGTGTGTGTGTGTGTGTGTGTGTGTAAACATTGACTGGGAAGAATATCCATTTAGCCATTTGTCCTTCACAAATAAGATTAGTAAATTCAGAAGATGGAAATTTAGACAACTAGTTAAGTAATTTATCCCAAGATAGTTAGTGTATCTCTGGTACAAAAGGGTGTCATAAGTTTTTTTTCCATCTCACTACAAATGCTGTAATGATTCTAATACACTTTAAAGGTGCCATTTGTATAAAATTAACTACATCCATGACGTCCTGTAACACATTGTACCTTTTTTCCTGTCATTTGCTTGCTTATGAATAATGCAGTGAAGAATATTCACTTGTGGTGCTAGCTCACAGACTCACTCTGGAATTCTCTCTTTATTCCAGCCAGAGCAGCTGTTCTATCAATGGTTGTTTATATATATTTTTTCCATAAAACATTGCTTTTTACCTAAGAAATAATTTAGGATTAAGACTGTATCTTCTCCTCTGATAGTTCTTTCTATTGGCTCACAAAAAGTAGCTTTTCAATGTGTTTTGTTATTGAAATAGAATCTGTAATATTCTAAAATGTTTAAGCTCGATGCATTAGCAACATCTGTATTTTCATCCAAGTGTGAAACAGTTTTACCACACTATGAGTTTCTTCTAACATTGTTCTTTCAATTTTTCAATGATGTTTTCCACATCCTCTAGCATATTTGCTGACAAGAGTGGATTTTATTTTGCTATTAAATTGTCTTTCGTGTATAATTTCAGTCATTTTTAATGCATCTAAAAGAACAAGTGTTTCCCAAATTTGTAGGGTTTGTCTCTTATTTTTAAGTAAGAAAACCCCCAAAAGGCTTCTCAGCATTTACCATTAAAGCTCAGTGAAGTTTTATAAGATATACTATTATCACTTGCTGAAAAATTGAGGTATTTTCATGTTCTTGATACTTAATTTTAAGATGAATCATTGATTTTTAGCCAATATTTATATTGCAAATGATTAATGATTTCCTTGATGCAATTTTTTAGCTTAATTTTTATCAGAGCTAATTATTTCAACTTTGTGTTTAAACTCATTCATATTGTACTAGGACAATAGAGTGATCACATCTAATATTTTCTTCCTTTTTTGTGGGGGGAGAGAGAGAGAGCACTCGAGACCATGAGCGGGGGAGGGGGAGAGAGAGAGAGAGAGAGAGAGAGAGAGAGAGAGAGAGAGAGACACTTTAGCAGGCTCCACTCCCAGTGCAGAGCCCCACACAGGGCTCAATCTCATGACCCATGACCTGAACTGATATCAAGAGTTGGGCATTTAACTGACTGAGCCACCCTGGTGCCCCCTTTTCTTTGCTCTTAAATTATGCTTTCATTAGTAATGCTCTTTTCAATTTTGATTTCTTTGCAGACATCTTTTAGAATCAACTTCCCATTTATTGGTTTAATTTAAATCTAGGAAATATAACCCATAACTCTACAAATTTGAGTCGGTGGAGTGGTCATGTATCTATGACAAGCTGTGGCACAGGTGGGTGGGTGGGAGCTTCTATTTTCATTCCACATAACAAACATTAGACGTGATCTCTTTTGCATTGTTGGTGGGAATGCAAGCTGGTGCAGCCACTCTGGAAAACAGTATGGAGGTTCCTAGGGGCGCCTGGGTGGTGCAGTCGGTTAAGCGTCCGACTTCAGCCAGGTCACGATCTCACGGTCCGGGAGTTCGAGCCCCGCGTCAGGCTCTGGGCTGATGGCTCGGAGCCTGGAGCCTGTTTCTAATTCTGTGTCTCCCTCTCTCTCTGCCCCTCCCCCGTTCATGCTGTGTCTCTCTTTGTCCCAAAAAAAACAAATAAACGTTGAAAAAAAAAATTAAAAAAAAAAAGAAAACAGTATGGAGGTTCCTCAAAAAACTAAAAATAGAACTACCCTACAACCCAGCAATTGCACTACTAGGCATTTTTCCATGGGATACAGGTGTGCTGTTTCAGAGGGGCATATGCACCCCCATGTTCATAGCAGCACTTTCAACAATAGCCAAAGTATGGAAAGAGCCCAAATGTCCATCAATGGGTGAATGAATAAATAAAATGTGGTATAATATATATATATATATATATATATATATATATATATATATATACACACACACACACACACACAACGGAGTATTACTTGTCAATCAAAAAGAATGAAATCTTACCATTTGCAACTACGTGGATGGAACTGGAGGGTATTATGCTAAGTGAAATTAGTCAGAGAAAGACAAAAATCATATGACTTCACTCATATGAGGACTTTAAGAGACAAAACAGATGAACATAAGGGAAGGGAAGCAAAAATAATATAAAAACAGGGAGGGGGACAAAACAGAAGAGATTCATAAATATGGAGAACAAACAGAGTTACTGGAGGGGTTGTGGGAGGGGGGATGGGCTAAATGGGTAAGGGACACTAAGGAATCTACTCCTGAAATCATTGTTGCACTATATGCTAACTAATTTGGATGTAAATTTAAAAAAAAAATAAAAAATAAAAAAAAAGAAGTGATCTTTCCCCATAACTTTTAGATTAAAAAAATAGCTGTAACTGGGAGTTCTAACATGCTCTTATGGAGGACGTTTTTGACACTAGAGGAGCTTGGAGATGGGGGCACAGGAGAAGGGAGCCCAGGAAGCTGCTAAGCCTGCATTACTCCTCAGCTGTTAGCCTTTGCTGAGATTATGCGGTGACATTTGGACATCAAACTGGTGCCATGAGGCGATAGCTTCTTAATGACAAATGGAACGTGCATTGGCCCAGCCTCTCTCTGCAGTTCTCTCTCTGTGAATTTCTGTGGAAGGACAAGGATGCTCAGTTGGCACAAGATAGGATTCAGAAATCCAAACATAGGCACATTTGCCACTATGACTTCAATCATTTTGATTCTTGGATAAAGTGATCAATGACAACAGAACGTTCCTGGCAGGAAGGTAAGTTTCTATGAAATCGCTGTGTAAAAACATATGGCTTTAATATATTTACATCTAAGTACCTACCTCCTGCACATTTGATTTCATTCAATAGTATTCCATAATTTGTTCTATATTTCTATAAAGAGGATACTAAAGTGCTAATCTGAAACAATTTAGGGCACAACTAGTTACTATGAGAGTCTCAGAATTCCTCTCCTTTTGTATATTATGTTGGCTATTGACACACAATTGGGGTGCATTATTAACACATACTGAATGGAGTTCACGGAAGAAAAATAGACAATTGATAGTGTTTGGGGATGTATTTACTGTGAAAACAGTCACTCCTGACCAATTCTGCTAGTTCTGTCTATAGCCTTGTTTCAGTGACATTCTGTATAATATGCACTTTGCTACCCAATTACAACATGTAAACTGTGAGTTGGAAAAGGACCTTAAGATTTTGACTCTGGAGAACAGATATTTTCTCACTAGTATCAGTGAAGTTGTATGGGATGGAATTCAGAATTGAAAATGGTGATTCAGCCCTTCTGAATGGATTTAGCTCTTAGATAGTATTTTTCGGCAGGGTCTAAGGCTCAACCATGATGGGCATGTATACACTGTACAAACAAGGGCTGTGAAGGAGAAGGCAGAGTGATCTTATATGTCACAAATGTCTAAGCTGCACAGAAAATTACAGATACCAGTGAACATTTAAGGAGACTAGACACATGCAAATAAATGTTATTCTAGGAAAATTATTTAACTTACCTGGCCAGGTGAACAAACTGATAACACTAACAACAGGTGCACAAGGGATGTGGGGCAGATTCTTAGACTGTGCTCTTTAGGCATTAGGATTGCTTCTTTGGCTAAATGTAGAGAATCAGGGATAATCTTCGCAGATCTTGAAACTTTTATTTTCTGTAAGGTAGAACATTGTTTCTCAAAATGTGAATATACAACACCGACATCAAAATCTTATGGTATATACTTTATAATTCAAGTTCTTCAGCATTCCAAAGATTTAATAAATTGTGCATATGGCGCCAAAGTTTCTGATTTTTAAAGCCAGACATTCTTGGTGCTACTTGGTGCTACTTATCTACTCAGAAAGTTTGAGATCTGCAAAGACAGAGGAAACAATTGGCTGAACTTGATTCTCTGAATGCCATCTAACAGAAGTTGGTGAGAAACTTCAGGAAGTTGAAGTCAAGGAAGAAGAAATTGAGAATAACTAGTGTGTTTTGATCTCCTAATGACAGCAGATTTCAAAAGCTGAAGTAAAATGTTAGCTCCATTTCAAAGCACCAGTCTTTGGAGAAAAACAGCTTGAGATGGTTGAGCTCTTCCAACCTGGTTCACTGTGCAATGATTTAACTGCCACATGATGAGTAGGGTGTGGCATACCAAGATATCAATGCGGCTGTCTGTGCAAGAGCTCTCTGAGCAAGAGCTATCTGTGCGGCTGTCTGTGCAAGATCCATTTCTGAAAGGATGTGCACGAGGTTGAGAAGGAGGTTATGGATTCTCTATTCAAGGTCAAACAAGATACTGGTACAGAATTTAGGGTATAAGGAAGGCTGTGTGCTGAAATGAGCTGAGGCCAAAATGTGAACCACAACACAAGCTTATTCATTTACTCATTTATCTCTGTAGGTTTTTTTTGTTTTGTTTTGTTTGTTTGTTTTTTACAAAAATGAGAAAGGTCTTCCTATTAGGGTTTCTGGTGAAATGATAAGGGTTCACCTCTTTAATTTTTTTTTTTTTAACGTTTATTTATTTTTGGGACAGAGAGAGACAGAGCATGAACGGGGGAGGGTCAGAGAGAGGGAGACACAGAATCTGAAACGGGCTCCAGGCTCTGAGCTGTCAGCACAGAGCCCGACGCGGGGCTCGAACTCATGGACCGTGAGATCATGACCTGAGGTGAAGTCGGCCGCTTAACCGACTGAGCCACCCAGGCGCCCCAGGGTTCACCTCTTTAACTGTTGTTTTATTTCTAAGTTATTTTCACGCACAAAGAAAGGTGTTGAAAGTACTTAGATAAAAACCAAAATACTATGGAAAGGAGACTGTTCTTCCCCAAACAGAAATGGATTGGAACATGGCACTGTCACTCATTCATTGTGGGACTTTAGGAAGTTCCTTACGTCTTTAAGCATTTTTCTATTCTTCTGATCTTAAAAATGGAGAGAAAAACATTGGTTCATAGATATGGTATGGGCAATAAAGATATAATAATACTCTTGTGCAGTTGCATGAAATGTTATTTTTGTTTTTTGTTTTTTGTTTATTTTTGAGAGAGAGAGAGAGAGAGAGAGAGAGAGAGAGAGAGAGAAGGAGAGAACAAGCAGGGGGGATAGGCAGAGAGAGAGAGATGGAGAGAGAGACTCTCAAGCAGGCTCTGCACTGTCAGCACAGAGTCCAATGCAGGGCTTGAACCAATGAACCTTGAGATCATGACCTGAGCCAAAACCAAGAGTCAGGCGCTTAACTGACTGAGCCACCCAGGTCCCTCCAAAATATTATTTTTTTTAAAAAGTTAACTTTTTGGCTCAAATTTCTTCTTACTCTATTAAAGGCATTTGCAAATTAAATTGGAAATTACTGAATCTGGTGGGTCATCTTTGAAACATGTGGAAAACAGGAGAAGACATGTGGAAATCATGTCAAGACAACACTATTTTGATTTTTCTATGGAGAATGAGGTCAGGTTTAGAAAAGTAAAGATCAGTTTAACATGAATATTTGACAAGATTTTTACCCATATTATTAAGAGAATGGAAGGTTTGCTTGTATGAAACATAAATTGATGTACAATAGATCCAGACAGGAATTCACTATGAACAAGTCACATCAGACTGAATTTCTTTTGTTGACATGGTTATTGAATGCCTAGATCAGGGAATCTTGTTGGATGGAAGTATACAATGAAATCTACATCTGTTTGTATTTAAAAAAAACTAAACAGCTGTAGTTTTAATTGTTGGATGAGGAACTGATTGGATATTGATCCTTTTTCATGTGCTAAAAGCTATACTGAGGCAGATGTAAAAAGTTAAGGGTTTACTTGAGAAAAGTCAAATTGGGCACCATCCAATCTAGCAGACAGGAGCTCCAAGGAGTTGTACAAAAGGAAGAACTTTTATAGGCAAAAGGGAATGAGAACAAGGAAGTTATCCTAGGCCGAAATGTGGATTAGTTATTACAAAATTACTTTCCTTTTTGGGATGACAGGGGTTTAACCAGTGCTGATCAGGTGATTCTTGATTGACTGGTTTAAGATTCCTTTTCTGGGAGAGCTAAAAATGTAATGAAGTCTCGGTTTAGCAAAAAACAACTCCATATTGGGCATGCTGTCTTTTAAGAGTTTTTCCCTTTTGATCAGACTCTTACCTGAGAGATGTGATCAAAATTTAAGGCATTAGTGCTACTCCCAGCTACCTCTCTGGAGTTTTTGGCTGAATCACTGTGTGGTATTCACAGGTGTTGAAACCAAGTTCATATTCTTTAAGTTGGTTATTCTTTTTCCTTCTCTGATGTTCTAATCTTAGGGAGATCATTTCTAGGTGATTAGGAGCTGCAAACATGCATTTAAAGCTTTTGAGAGAATACAGGGCACCAGGGACATTACTATGATTATTGTAAGTAGGATAATTTCCAATGTCTTGAGTGCACTTCAGACCCATGGTCCACAAGACTCAAAGCAATCAGAATCAAGTAAGTCAAAGAAAGGCTCCCTTGAAGAAGTCACTTTAAAAAAAAGTATTTATTTTTGAGAGAAAGAGAGCTCGAGTAGGGAAGGGGCAGAGAGAGGGGACAGAGAATCCAAGGATCTGAAGCAGGCTCCACACTGATAGCAGCGAGCTCCATGCAGGGCTCAAACTCAGGAACCACAGGATCATGGCCTGAGCCAAAGTCGGATGCTCAACCAACTGAGCCACCCAGCCGTCCCAAGGGAGTCACTTTTGAAAGCCAGCTGTCTTGTTCAGTAATCTTATGTAGCGGAGTCTAAACTCTCCGGAAGTGTCAATCCGAAGCGAAGCAAGTGGTGTAGGGAACTGTACAAACACCTCCTTGCTCTGCTACAGGATAATCAAGGGCTATCCTGTTATCGACAACAGCTTTGTCCAGAGGGTGTAGGGGTTTTGTGGGTCAGCCATCGTGTTAGCAGCTGGTTCTGCAACATCGTCAGTACTGATCTGCCAAAGGAAGCTAATTGTGTTTTCATTCTTTTTAACGTTTTATTTATTCTTGAGACAGAGAGAGAGAGAGAGAGAGAGCGCACGTGAGCAGGGGAGAGGCAGAGAGAGAGGGAGACACAGCATCTGAAGCAGGCTCCAGGCTCTGAGCTGTCAGCACAGAGCCCATGTGGGGCTCAAACTCACAAGCTGTGAGATCATGACCTGATCCAAAGTCGGACGCTCAACCAACTGAGCCACCCAGGCACCCCAAAAGGAGCTAATTTGGAATCATGAATGCCCCTTGGTAACTCCTTTTTGAGGAAACAAAGATCCAGAGCCACTCCCAAAGATAAGCAACAGGAGAAAAGAAAAAGACTCCGACAATTCCCCTGAGAGCTGGCACAATCAGTAGGGTGAGAGCCACCAAGGGGGTGCAAGGCACATTTCTGTTCGGCCACATTTTGGGGGACCTCAGCCTGATGCCCTAAGCCATCACAGGTCACAAAATGAGACACACCAGAAGGTGGTCTATCCCCGGGAAAGAAAGCATCGACAATCAGTGGGCACCTGAAGATACGATCACACGTCACAATCCAAGATCTAATCCTTACATTTTTTTTTTTCCCTGCCAATCTGAATTGGAAAAGGAAAGGACAAATGTGAAATTTGACCTTCCTCACTCTATGAGGGACCATAGATAGAGACCTAGAAAGCTAACTTTGGTAATAATTTTTTTTAAAGTATATTTATTTTGAGAGGGGGGGGAAGAGAGAGAGAGAGAGAGAGAGAGAGAGAGAGAGAGAGAGAGAGAGAGAGAGAGGGAGCATGAACACATGAACAGGGGAGGGGCACAGAAAGAGGGAGAGAGAGAATCCCAAACAGGTTTCGCACTGTCAGCATAGAACCCAACGCAGGGCTCAGACTCACAAACCGTGAGATCATGACCTGAGCCAAAATCAAGAGTCCAACGCTTCACTGATTGAGCTACCCAGGCTCCCCCACTTTGGTAAGAATTCTTACCCTTCGCTGGCTCTGCCAGTTCTCCCAGGATCCTTCTGCAGGTTCCAGAGCGAGTGGGGCGTCCCTCTGGGGTGATCACCAGAAACTGTAGAGGAGGACAAATAATTTTCCCTCCAACCTCTGAGGTGAGTTCTTTGGGGCCCTTTTTCTCTAGGGCACCTCCTAAATAGGTGCGCTTATCTAAGATGGTTAGAAGTTCTCCGCTGTGGCCCCTGCTAGTCAAGATTATCTTTGGTAAATTAACCTGCTTATTGAACCTTAAAACAAAATCTCTGTCACCTGAGGCCTCACACTGCACGCACCCCCACACCTGTTAGGAAGTCGAGCCAGTCTAACCCGGACCGGTCTGGTTTTTAAGTGGCGCCTGGTCCCCTTTTCAAGTCAGACCTGGTCTGGTCTTCAAGTTGAACCGGGATGGTTTTTAAGTCTGAGCTGGTGTCCTGCGGCCGGTCTGGGAGCCAGGTGGGGAAAAAGAGATGCCTTGAGGGTAGAGGCTCCTTCCTGACAGAAGCCGAGGAGCCGGGATCCCAGAGGGGCCCCCCACCACCTCCAACGGGACAGCAGCGAGCTCAGGGGCTCAGCAGGTGCCTGTGGGGCCGGGGTGCTCCTTTCTCCTGGGGGCTCTCAGGGGCTTCCTTGGCTTCCTTCTTCTGATACTGGAACTATTATAAGATAAGCCGAGAAATATTAAACATTTTAACAATTTATTGAGCAAAGTCGAAGCAAATCGAGCAGTATGCAACCTAGCAGGGAGAGGAGCTCGGGGGAGCGGTGCAGGCAGGATGAGACTTTTATAGCCCGAAGGGAGCAGGAAGAAGGAGGTTTTTCCTGGTTATTGCAAGGTTCCTTTCTTTTAGGGGATGGCAGGAGCCTATGGGGCAGGTGACTTAACTGGTGTTGGTCAGGCGATTCCTGAGTGGCTTAAAGTTCCATTTCTGGGAGAGCAGAAGGTGTAGTTAAGCCTGGGTTTGGTGATCTGGGGCTCGGTTACGTAAGCAACTCCATACGGGGCTTGTTGTCTTGTTTTTACCGTATGCTGTTAATTCTCCTCAGAAACCAACTGGGTGGTTGTCCCCCTTGAAATCTGATACCAACTAAGTTTGATGAGCCTCCGGCTTGGGTGGTTTTCCTTTGCCGCTGTTTTCCCAACAGTCCACTGCTTTCCACCTAAGGACCAGTAGGGTGTGTTTTGAAAGCGCGTGTGGGTGCAATCCAGAGCCAGGCTGTGGATCCCCACCTCTGCCAAAGAAAAGACCCCTCCAGTCTGCAGAGAGGGCACTTATTTGCGTTTTATTCCTGGGGGAAGCTGCCTTCGTTTTTGTTCCGTATTTTAGCCTCTGATCCCAAGTCCAGACTTTCCTCAAGCTCTGCTCTTCTATTTTGGGCTTTTACGACCTGTACTAGTTTGCTACTTAGGCAAACCACTTCCTTCGAAGAGTGGTTCTCAAGTTTGATTCAAGAAGTTAAGTTGCTCTCTACGCATAACCCAGGAATGAGGAGAGCCAGTTGAGAATTCAAGTTTTCAGTAATTCCCCTGCCCGTGGTCCCGAGAAATGGGATGATGGAGCGCCCACCTGGCCAGCTGCAGTGAATACTTTCAGGGATTGCCTTGCTCGTGGTCCCGAGCTCCTGGCCTTATATTTGTTGCTTCTCAGGTTTGTCTGGAGCTCTTTCCTGGTGGTCTTGGGTGAGTGTTTCCTCCAGGTTTTTATTTTTCCATCAGTGTGTTTTCTATTTTCCTGGGCTGTTACTCTGTTTCATGTTTTCCAACTCCCCTTATGATTTTCTGCTTCCCTTTATATTTGGTTTTTGCTCTTTTAGTGGGACCTCAAGGGATAGAGAAGGTAAATAGACTTTGGGTCTTTGGGTCACAATATTTAGGCAGTAGCTTTATGGGGTAAACAACAAAACAAGAAAGCAATCTCAGTCATGCTGATACAGTATGGAGAAATGTTGATGCACCATTTTAGACCTTAGAGAAGTAGAAACTTACCTACTAGAACACTGAAATAAGTGTTATCCAAATTTTAGAGTTGAAGAAATGCTGTTTAAAATATGTGGTTACTTGGCCTCTCCTAGGGTTGGTGCAAGCTTTGTGATTCCAGAGGCAAAGTTGTATAGTCATAAAAACATTACAAAACATTGGAGGAGTTGAAAATAACAGACGTGTTGGTGCTCTTTTTCTTCTCTTTCTTTTTAAAATTTTTCCATCTAGAATTTGGCTGATATGTTTTTACGTAGTTGTGTCAAACGTTCACAAGTGGAAGTAAAACCACTGAATCACGGAGGTGGTAATCAGTAAAAGCTTATTTTGCACACAAGAAGACCGTTTGTGGAGGGGGGGACTTCACACCAAACGTGGGATGGGGCTCAGGTGTATTGTTATAAAGCCACGTATATAGTGAGGAGGCAGTGAGTGTTGACTCTTCAGCGACTGGTTATAATATCAAGAGTCCTCTTAAGGATGGGGAATTGGCTAGTGGTTACTTGATAACACTTTTGGAGAATAATAGAGGTGTTGCTTCTGATTTAAAGAGGCATTAAGTGACTCAGGTCAAGTGTTGTCTTGGAAAACAAGGTAAGTTTTTTTCCTATACGACAAAAGTGGTTTTGTCTATTTAGGGCGTTTATGGGTTTCATTTGTTTGATTTTAACCAGTTATAGTGGATACTCGCTTAAGAAAGTACTTAAGTTTCATGTTCACCAGAAAGGTATTAAAAATACTCTTACACACATCTTGATGCATTTACTTTCAACGTTTCCTGAGGACAATTTCCCAAAAATGGAAATTCTAATTCAGAAATTAAGAGGTATAAATATTGGTTTCATATTACATCTTGGCAAACTGATTTCCATGTGATTTTTTTTTTTTCCGATCCTTGTCACTTTCCGAACCCTGTCTGTGGCCTTTTCACTCTATATGTGTTTATAAGCCATTTTCGACAGGCCGACTTCTACCTACCAAAATACAAAAATGGGGGAGATGAGGCTTAGCAAGTAAAGACACTGAAAAAACAAAGTCTTTAAGCCTAATATGAGGAAATGTGCTTCTTAAAAGCTAGCAGAAAGATATGATCTTGGGCTTTTCATAAAAATAGGAATTTTGATAGTCTGAGTCCGTAATTTGTTAAACTATACCTGGTGGTCAAGCACAGGGCATGGATTATAATAGTTACGTAAAAGGCAAATCATGTACTTTCAGATTCTAATGGTATTGTTTTATTTATTTTTGGGACAGAGAGAGACAGAGCATGAACGGGGGAGGGGCAGAGAGAGAGAGGGAGACACAGAATCAGAAACAGGCTCCAGGCTCCGAGCCATCAGCCCAGAGCCTGACGCAGGGCTCGAACTCCCGGACCGCGAGATCGTGACCTGGCTGAAGTCGGACGCTTAACCGACTGCGCCACCCAGGCGTCCCTAATGGTATTGTTTTAAAAAGGAGTTTGTAAGTGATAGGGATGCAAAAAGGGTTTAAAACTTTGGTACATTAAGAACTGTTAAAAAAAAAAAAAATTGGCAGAAGGGAAAAGAAAATAGAACTCTTAAAAACAAAACAAAAAACCTAATCAGTCCCAGGTGATCATACTAGAAGCCACACAGACCAAAATTTAAATGATTTGAGCTCCATGTGAAGAACTTTCTAACAAAGTAGAATATAAAATGCACAGTGAGCACCAATGAATTTTTGCTCATTTGGAAATTCTGTGATTTTTTGATTAGAGGTTGAGTTTGCCAAACTTAATTTTTAACTGTGCTGCTCTATGAGGTCATAATTTCTATTAAACATATCACAAGTAATTGTAGGTTGGAATCCTATGTCTGAATGCAACATAAATAAGAACTGATCCAATAAGTGATAAAAAACATACTATTCAGTAAAATTATATTTCAATAATGTAATCAGTTGGTTTTGTCAATCTCTAAAATTGAAGGACTTACTTTCATTGGATTATTAATAACGAAGTAATCCAAAAGATTGGTATTAGTTTTGGATTTTCTATAACCAGGAAAAAGGGAAAAATATTTTTGGGTGGGCATCCCTCGAATTGTTAATTTGTCCTAAAAAGTTATTTCCACATAATTGGTTAGTTATCTCTTAATAGATGTAGTTTAAAGTTATTTACAAATTGCTTTTTTGAGCTCTTAGTGGACTTTTTTCAGTAAAGATTTCAGGGAAGTGTTCCCCCCCAACCGAGAAAATCCTATTTGCTTTGTATTAATACATCAAGTCTATTTTATGGTTGATTAAGAATAGTTCTATTGTAGATCATCCACCTCATTTATTTTGATGGTAGATTATTTTCTTTGCTATTCACATGGGAAATGAATTATTAAAGTAGAAAACCAGTAGAGTGTGCATATAGATTTTTAAAACCCTAGGTGGAAAAGGAGAAAGTGGGATTGATGTTTCTTTAGTAGGCAGGCCAGAGGCAAGGGAACCAAATATTATTAATATCTGTTCTAAAGTTTTGTGCATTTTGAGTAACTGACTTTGAAAGATGACTCTCAGGTGCTTGGAATATGTTGTGTCTGGACAGGTGCAGCCATGAAGGCACAGGTGGAAAGTTCATGGTACTTCTCTAGGAAAGCAGATTGTGTTCTAGTGGCCCTAGACGTCCCATAAACCAACGTGATGGATTTATTTTTGTTCTGGATCACATTATAGTAAATGAATGCTTCCATTTCCCTGTAATCCTTTAGGCATATAAATCGAAAAGTCCTAACCCAATGGAATAGACCATATGTGAAAGCAACCCACCTGCTTCCAGAGTCCTCTCAAACTGGAGATCTCCCTTAGATTCCCTAAGACATTGGCTTAATAAGAACAGCATACGTGGGAACAGATTTTTGATGGTGATAATCAGTTTCCTCAAAATTTTGCTCAGCTATGTTTTTCCTAGTTGCAGTGTCTGTTCCTCCTCCATATAACTTACGGTTGCCAACAACAGGATTGTAATACTGTCTCCACTCCACCCCTAGTACAATTCTAGTTTTCTCTGTTCCTATTATATCATGAATCATTTTTTTTTAAAAAGACTTCACTCACACTTAGGTGGTGGTTTAGTTCAAATTGATTGTTGAAAGCCCCAAGTTGTTAAATCTTCAATTGGAATAAAACGAGCCCTTCTCCCAAAGGAGTAAGTGAGGTAAATGACATAATCCCTCCCCCCACCCCACTCACCCAAACCCAATCCTGCCACATGCCACTCGGAGATTTTAAAGGGGATGGAGTCATTATAAAATGGATGTAGTCCCCAGCCAGCCAGTTTTAAAATGGGGGATTCAGAAGGGGAAATCTATGAAAAGGAACAGAAAAGTTGCCTTTTTATTCCTAAAGGCTTTATTTCCCAGTTTCACACCTATTTTTGGGCCCCTGTCAGAGCATTTCCTATTAAACTGTATATCTGTGCATGTCTGAGATGGGGATGGTGTGTGGCATTAGTTCTGGCCAAAAAGTACCCGTTTTGGTAACTAAGCAGGAGAGCTAGCTTTGGGGAGTTAGAGATGCAAATAATCAGTTGATCCTGTATTCTTTTATATATCCGAAGCCTCTTAGAACAACCTTGGGATCCCATTTTAAGTAAAGATTTTCCTTGCTACACTTAAGTCTCTCTCCTTCACGAAAGTCTTCAGTGGCTTTCCATCCCCGATCAAATGATATCCAAACACCCAAGAATGGCTTAGGATGGTAGTTCTTAAGATTTTAGCATGCATCAGAATATTCCAGAAGGCTCTTAACATGGAGGTGGCTGGGCTTCATCCTCCATCTGATTCAGCAGATTTGAAGTGGGACCTGATCCTTTGCATATCTAAGAAGTTCCTCGGTGATGCTGATCCAGGGAGTACATGTGGATCACAACTGGGATAGAATATTTTCCTAGGTGAGCCTTGGACCATTTCCTTGTACTCTGGTAGGTTGATCAAACTATTTGTGGGTAGCAAATGCGTGTCCTCTCTGCCCTAGATTCTGCCTTGATGGGTCTTCTAGCTAGGGTCTTCTGTGTCTGACCTCTCAAGATCTCCTGTAGGTCTCCCTCTGGTTCCCCCAGCCCTTAATCCCAGTTTGTTGTCAGTGGACGGTAAGTTTGAGGCTCCCAACTTTATCTTGTTTTTGATTTCCTTGGATTCTGCCATTGTGTTTGGGCTTTCTTGGAGGAAGAACTGTGATCCCTTGTCAGATTCACAAGTTTTACTTTGTTTTTATCGGCTACGGTGCAGTGGCGATGAGCCAGGACTTTGGAACTGTGGCCTGGTCTCTGATCCCGATTTCAGCACCTTTTGTAGCTATGGGCAAGTTCCTCTGCCTTTCCCGAGTCTGAGTAGTTTTCACAGCTGTATAAGGGTGGTCCTCATAATCCCATTCCTTGTAGTTTTGCTGTGTTAACACCTGTGAAGGATTTTGAATGCTATCTGGTAGTTCAGCATACAAACAGGTGCTACTATTATAACAAGAATGTGATCTCCATGAGGGCAGTGGCATAAGCTTCAGTATTCAATCAACCAATCCTAAGTGATTCAGGAGGCTTGGGACTGAACTCTGATTTGGATCGAACTAAGAGTGAATTTGTAGTTGAAAGATTGTCAGCAAGAACTGTAGCATGGTAATGCTTTTCTTATTGACTAGGCAGTGTTTACGCTTTTAAAAGAGCCTTTATTTTTTAAGAGCCCTTTTATGTTCATAGAAAAATTGAGCAGGAATAGTTCCCAGTTATCCCTCTATCAGCACAGAGTTTCCCCATTAATGCCTTGATTAGTGTGGCATATTAAAATTGAAAAAACGTTAATATGTCCCAATATGTAAGATAAGGTCTAGATTAGGGTCCGTTCTTTGTGTTGTACATTCTATGGGTTTTGACGAATTTGTCATGTATCCAATGTTACATTGTCCTCCACCTTTCACCACCCTAGAAAGGGCTTGCGTTTCACTTACCCATCCCTTCTCAACTCCCCCCGAACCTGTGGCAATCACTAATCTTTGTACTATCTCGGTAACTTTGCCTTTTCCAGAATTTCCTATAGTTAGAATCCTACAGTATGTAACCTTTCCAGGCTGGCTTATTTCCCTTAGAAATCTACACCTAAGGTTCCCCCATGTTGTCGTTTGGCTTAAAAGATCATTTCTTTTTATCAGTGAATAATGTATTTGGGTGTAGTATAATTTTGTCCACTGACCTGTTGAACATCATGGCTTCTGCCATTCTTGGCAATTATGAGTAAAGCTGCTATAAACATTCACGGGCAGGTTTCTGTGTGAACAGAAGTTTTCAATTCACTTGGGTAAATAGTAGGATTGCTGGATCACATGGTAAACCTGCGTTTAACTTGGTAAGAATCTGCCAAACGTTTTTCCAAAAACGGCCGAACTGTTTCACATTCCCACCAGCAAGAATAAGAGTTCCTGTTGCTCTACATCCTCTGTAGCATTTGGTAGTATGTGTCGTAGATTTTACTGGTTTTAATAGATGTGTTTACATCAAAATCTTCCCATAACCTTTTTTAAAACTTTTTTTAACGTTTATTTTTGAGAGTGAGACCTAGCATGAACAAGGGAGGGAGGGCGGGCAGAGAGAGAGGGAGACACAGAATCCGAAACAGGCTCCAGGCTCCTAGCTGTCTGTGAAGAGCCCAGTCAGTGCAGGGCTTGAACCCACAAACCGCAAGATCGTGACCTGAGCCGAGGTCGGACGCTTAACCGAGTGAGCCACCCGGGCACCCCACCGTAACCTTTCTTCTTGATTCATTATTGGCTATGAACCTCTATGGTGGTCAATTGATGTTGACACACTGAAATGTCCAGTGCTGAGATTTGTCTGTATTTTCAGCTAGAAGCTGAATTTAAGAGAAATCTGCCGATCGAACTGCATAAAGTGAGCTATAGCATCACTGACATGAGAGTTACATGAAGAACTCCCTAATTAATCTTGGGAATAGGGTAGAACAGGCAAAGAACTGATCTTTGACCTGATCTCTTTTGGACTGTGTGGGGTTTCCTAACACTGAGCCTCCTGGCACAGCACGGCAAAGGAGGACTGGAAGTGACGAGCTTTGGGTTAATGTATCTGATTTCCCACTGTTTAATCTGGTGACCTCAAGCAAGTCACTTAACCTCTAGACCCCAGAGAGCGTTGTACTGTATGATTTATAATCTCCTTTAAGCTCCAAAATTCGGATTCTAAACCCCATCTTGCCATTGCTGTATCAGCACAGAACAAGGGAAGGAGCGCCCGCAGAGCCTACACTTGGAGGCAGACAGGATTTCATCAAGAAGGAAACCCTCTTGAGTTGTCAGTCTTTGAAGCAGCAGAGATATGTGACGGGGTGGCCGATGGTAAAGTTCTTTGGGGGGGATCCTGAAAATTTCAAAAAGGGGATCTGGTGTTTTGATGACCCAAGCATGGGGATCATAGGAAGTGGAGCATCTTTGGCAGGAGTCGAGAATTGGGGATTAGCAGTAGCCATAGCTGCTGGAAACTGAAACACTCCCGTTGAAGAGTGCCAGTGTGCAGCGATGTGCTGTCACACTGAGATTTCTCTATTTTTTCATTTGTGGACGAGGTTAGAGGGCTTGTGTGGACAAGCAAATTAAACTGAATGAGGTGAACAGGGACCTCGGGAAGAGCTGGGGAATGACAAGAGAAGAGCCATTGTCAGACCGCATGATTATACATCACTGTGCCTGTGGCTAAGTGCATTTTTTTTTTTAAGGGGCCAATGAAATCACCTCTCTCCCTTTGAGCCTGAATGGTGGACATATTTCTGGGAACAAAAAGGGATGTTTAACTTTAAGAAAATGAAAGGTATCTCTCAAATGTTTCTGTCCTGCTTCTATCTTTATCGGCAGGTGCATTTCCCACAGAGCTAATTGGTCATTCTGGAAAGTCGATGGGGTGCAGGCAGCCATATAGTTATAAGTAAAGCCCAGATGATTTTTACCAGCTCTCTTGGGTCAGAGTTGTCCTTAATGATAATTGTGGGCTTTAATAACCATCCTTTATGGCAGTAGAGGAGCAGGATACCTACTCATCCGTTAGGCTATTTTAATCTTTCTGAAATTCCCCCCCTGAGCATTTCTAAATTTCTTCAGCACATTGTCCTCTCTGCTTGCTAGCCACTGAACAGGTGGGAATAGAGCCATAACGTGATCTGTGGTCGTCCCGTTTTACATCAGAGCACAGAGGCCATCTGCCTGCGTCAGGCTGTCCTGCTGTTCTAGGTGTTTATAGGTGGGAGGGGGGGGGGGCTCAATCCATCAGGAAACTCCCCACCCCCGCCAAGTGATGAGTGGCTGGACCACAGTAGAAATCTCTAGTTGACTTAAAATATCAGGAGGGTTGACCAGCTCAGCAGGGAAGCCTTCTTCACACAGCCCACCTGGCACTGCTGTGTGGGGCTCTGCCATCTTCAGTAAATGGTTTCCAGGGTTGCGCTGGCAGGTGTTTATTCTGGCCAGAGAGCGAGAGGCACGGAGCATGACTGCATCGGGCTTTTTAGGCCAGACCAGAAAGTGGCTCCGTCCCCTTGTATCCACGTTGCATTCACAGGAGCCCATTCGTAGGGTCCTACCTAATGGCACAATCTGGTCTCTGGCTAAGAAGCTGCTTCTCGGTGCAATTCGACTCCATAAAAGACAGAACATAGACTCTCGCTGGACATGAGCTAACTGTAAAGGTGTTGTATGAACTGAGGCATTTATAGGCATGGATGGGGCATTCTCTAAAGACGTTTGTTCCAGAAAGATTATGTGGAAATAGGAAATAGGGCAGAGTAAAAATTTCCTTCCATGGTGTTAGGCAAGGTGCTTGAGGGATGATAGATCCCTGTCTGTGGCTGATGGTTTGAGATGCAGGGAGACCAGCTGTGGTCTCCCCTCTTTGCATGTAAGACTGACTGTATTTATCACTGGAATTCTGACCCTCCTCCCTGTGGGATCAGGGACGCATAAGGGTGTCCCCTCACCTGTCCTTGTTGGCATATCCTCAGCACTGTTTGCTGCTTGCACAGTAGCCAGAAAGGAATGGCCCATTGTGGTCACAACTAGGTGACAGGTGCTTCCTGTATAGACCCCCCCCCTTTTTTCTCTGCCAAGTTTTGATTTTTAAATTTCTACCAATTTTCTCCATTCTTCTAGCACACGTTTTCCCAGTGCTTTTTACCTTCGAAACACTGATGGCCATGCTTGGCTGATGGACGCCTCTGGCATAGCGTCAGGGTTTACATCCCCATTCTCCAGTAACCTTGTTCATTCCTCCAAAATAAAGCCTGCCTCACTTTCTCCTTCAAACCTCCTATATCCCCAGCAACCTGGGGGAAAGCATTCTTAAAACTGAACAATACTGTTAGGGAGTAGTTTTACTTAAAGTGTTATCCTGTTCGAAGTTGTTGAAGGTTAACTCAGAGGATCCTACTTCTATACTTCTAATCAAATGATTATCTCTAGGTCCCTTCCTGGCTGTGGCCTCTCTGGTGTTTCCATTTAGTCACATTTTCATTTGCCTCTTTATGTCTGTGGGCATCCCTGGGCTGGTAGGCAGGGGTGGTGCACTGAGGTCAGTCTCCTTAAAAATAAGCACCCATGTCCTTGTCATAAGGGCCACTTCACATTTCTGGGTCGTGGTAAGAATTGAGGCAGTTGGGTGTCTGGGTCTCCTGTTTTCTCTGAAACCCGCGAGCAAATATCGTCTGTCCTTTGCAGTTCTCCCAGAGGGAAACTTTTCTTTTGCTTTATTTCCAGGAGGCAATTTTATCCTCTTGCCATACTTTGCTAACCGGTTTTCCTTTTGAGTACATACTTGCTCTGCCTTCCTGTGCCTGCCTCGTTCTGTCTGCTCAAACACCATTTTGTTTGTGTAATTTTGATCTAATGCAAGTGTGTTATCTTGGGAATTTCAAAAATTTTGGTAACTCATTTGAGGAGATTTTTCTGTAACCCAGAAAATTTTGGTTATTGTTCAGATTTCATCTTCTGAAATGACTACCTTTTTGAGGGTACCAAGGATTTGTGATCCAAGTTAACTTGCCTAAAATATCTGGAATGGTTTTTGCCTTCATGGAAAACTGAGCCGTGTTTCTGAAGACGACACACACACACACACACACACACACACACACACACACACAGAAATTACCAGAACAGAAATTTCACTGGTGCTCTAGGTTGCTTTTCCATGACTTATGTGAATTTATACGTATTTGTGAATTACAAGATGGTTACCTTATTTGATGTACACACTAATAACCATGTCCATATATATCTTGGGTCTTGGAGTCAGACTTTTCAATTGTTAGTAGTTGTATGAGTTTGGAAAAGTTTACTTAACCTCTATTCCTCAGTGTGCTAATCTATAATTGGAGGAATCTAGGATTCCTCAGTTAGTAAATGAGAATATGTATAAGATATTTGCAATAGTTTCTGATATATAGTATACACATTAAAAATCTGCTATTTTTAATCTCCATTCCATAAAAACAATTCAAAAATTACCATAAGTGTATTTTAAGTCTCTGTTGCCTAGTGTTCCGTTTGGAAAGGTTTGAACTCTGGGGTTGGAGTGGTCACTAAAGCTTATGGAATAAAATGATGGACCCTGGAGGACACAAGAAGAAAAATGTAAGAATAAAATTCTTGAAGTTCTCCGTAGATCTTGAAGTGTTAGTATTGACATTGGAATATCCAGTGGTGAAATACATTGCTTAAAAAATTGGAAGAGAACCTACAAGTAGAGAAAGATAAGGTCAAGGCTCAGAAGTAGAATATGTGGGAAGTGAGAGCCACAAACAACTGGAGAACAAAAGCCTTGCCGAGGAGCAAAGGAGCGGGCCAAGGATTACAAAAACAGTATCCAAAGTATTTGTTGAGCACATTGTGTTTTGCGTTATGCTGATCTCCAAGGCAAATACAGAACTATAAGCCGTAGTTTAAGATTCTTTCCCCAGCTAGATTTTATGTAATGCACATAAAATCATGACACATTGATCTCCATTTAGGGGACTGTTCATTACCTATTGCTAATAAAAGGAATAAAATGTACAGTGCTATTAAGGTCATTAATAATTTCCTAATTGTTAAATATAGAAGACTTTCAGTTTCTTCCTTATTTAAATCTTTTATTGCCACTGACACAGTCCCAGTCCACTGCTCCTTCTATCTTTAAATTCTGGCTTCTGGCTCCTGGATCCCATTTTTTTCCCCCTTGGTACTTTTCTTAGCTCTTAGACTGTTGATTACTGTGGTACCTGGTTGGCTTAGTCAGTTGAACATCCAAGTCCTGATCTTGGCTCAGGTCATGATCTCATGGTTTGTGAGATAGAGCCCCACACCAGGTTTTTTGCTGACGGAGTGGAGCCTGCTTGGGATTCTGTTTCTCTGTCTCTCTGTCTCAAACTTAAAAATGTTCCTCTTTGGATTCTCTGACACTCCAATAGATGTTGACTGAATATACTGTGGTATCAGACTTTAGATTCAGCTAGGGACCGGGCTTTTCCATGTATGTTGGCTGCCTCTCACTAGCAATCTTGGTAAAAGCTACACCATCCATCCCTGCCTAATCCATCCATCTCCTGTAGACCTGCTCATTCCCATCAAGTCAGTGATTAGATTATCTTTATTTGTAAGTTTTGTTCAAACCTTCATACCGGTCAGGATCCAATCAGAAATGGAAACCCTGGGATACATAATGTTTTTCCTCACTTCGCCTCCCCATCTTCTATCAAAGGATTGGTCACAGGGATCTGAACTTCAGCAAGTGTAGGAGCTGGTTGAACAGGCTCTCGAAGTCTGTCCTCTTCACTTCTGATGTTGCTGCTTGCTCCCTGAACTGCCACATTCCAAATCCCTATCTCTTGCTTGGTTTCCTTCTGCCTTTGCTCCAGTATCCTCTAATTCTCAGAGCCACCACTGATCCCTTTATAATGCAACTTGGGTCATTTCATTTCTCTGCTTAAATCCTTCAGGGCTTCTCATTTCACTTGGGTTAAAAAACAAAGTGCGTCCAAATGATCCGCAAGGCTCTACAGGGTATTCTTAATTGCCGTGTTGGATTGCCATATATATTTGTTAGCTGTGATAAGTTTTGTGGAGAAAATTGAAACCTGGTAGTGAAAATGGCAGCCTGGGGTGGGGGGTTAGTTTTAGTTGCCACGTTAGAGAGCATGGTTTTGTAGAGAATCGTCATCCTGCAGATAGGTGATAAAGCACTTGAGAGTTTGTGGAACCACGTCTATCCTTTGTTTCTTAGTTTTAATATTTCAAAATATTTTACTATGACTTCCTTTTCAAAACATTACCAATGTTGGGAATAGTTTTCCTTTGCTACTTAATTGCATATCTGTGAAGAAATAAATTTTTGTGGGGCGCCTGGATGGTTCAGACGGTTAAGCGTCCGACTTCAACTCAGGTCATGATCTCACGGCCCCTGAGTTCGAGCCCCACGTTGTGCTTTGTCCTGACAGCTCGGAGCCTGGAGCCTCCTTCGGATTCTGCGTCTCCCTCTCTCTCTGCCCCTCCTCCACTCATGCTCTGTCTTTCTGGAAAATAAACAAAAATTTAAAGAAACTTTTGTGATATGTGATACTGTGTGTTTTCTAAATGCCTTAAAAGTACATGTAACTGATCAGTTCTGTTTGAAATGAATTCATGTTTGGCTTGCATCCATCCATGCTTGTCAGATGGGGAGAACTGCATACCTTATTTTTAAAATGCATTTGGAATAAATATGGTTTTAAAAGTGTAGGGATGAACTCTAGTCCTCTATCCCCTAACTACTCATCTCAAGATTATTCTTACAGTTTTTTTAAGCACACCTTGTAATTCCCAAATAATTGGCCACAATTATCTTTCCTCTCGCCATATGTCGATTTATAATGAGGTCTTCAAAGGGAAATAACTGTATGCATAAACATTTATTGCATTTGTTTGCATATTCTAGTTCTGTTTGCCTAAACTGTTTTACATGTCTACCGCTTCTTTAAAATATTTGCTAATATTAAAAAGAAAACTTTGGGGCACCTGGGTGGCGCAGTCGGTTAAGCGTCCGACTTCAGCCAGGTCACGATCTCGTGGTCCGTGAGTTCGAGCCCCGCGTCGGGCTCTGGGCTGATGGCTCAGAGCCTGGAGCCTGTTTCCGATTCTGTGTCTCCCTCTCTCTCTGCCCCTCCCCCGTTCATGCTCTGCCTCTCTCTGTCCCAAAAATAAATAAACGTTGAAAAAAAAATTAAAAAAAAAAATAAAAAAATAAAAAGAAAACTTGGACACAGAAATACCAATATATTGTGCCTACTTTAAGAACTCTAATTTATAAACTTTAGGTTTTTCCCGCCCAAAGATTTTAAAATGAAGGATCTACTTGTGTATCCCCTATAAGTGACTTTATGAGGATTATTCTGTAATACCCTATAGGTGATGTTATGAAGATTATTCTGTAATCCCCTATAAGTGACCTTTAGGAGGTTATAAGCAGGAGGAGCACATTAATAAAAAGCATTGTATTAATAAAACCTTTCAAGAGTAGAATTGACAAATGTCTAAGAACTTGGTTTTGAAATCTCCTAGTTCTGAGATAAAATTGATATTAATTGTAGAAATCTGCAATATTAAAAATTTAAATCTTAAGTTAACATACTTTGTAATCTCAGGAATATAATTGAGTGATCACTTATGTATTACACCCAGTGCTCATCCCAACAAGGAACCCTCCGTTCTCTGTAAATCAGCACTTCTGTATCCTTTGGATAAATAGCCACTAGTGCAATTGCTGGGTTGTAAGGTAGGTCTGTTTTTAATATTCCGAGGAGCCTCCATACTGTTTCCACGGTGACTGCACCAGTTTGCTTTCCCACCAGCAGTGCAAAAGAGTTCTCACGAACATCTATCACTGCCTGAGTTGTTAACATTGGCCATTCTGACAGGTGTGAGGTGGTATCTCCTAGTGAGTTTGATTTGTATTTTCCTGATGATGTTTGATGTTGAACCTTTTTTTTTTTTTTTTTTTTCATGTGTCAGCCATCTGGATGTCGTCTTTGGACCGTTTTCCCAGCACCACTTGCTGAAGAGACTGTCCTTATACCATCGGATATACTTTGCTGCTTTGTCAAAGATTAGTTGGCCATAGGTTTGTGGGTCAATTTGGGGTTCTCTATTCCGTTAGGTTCACCTTTGTATTTGTTTTTTGTGGCAGTGCCACACTGTCTTGATGATTACAGCTTTGTAATATAGCTTGAAGTCTGGAATTGTGATGCCTGCAGCTTTGGTTTTCTTTTTCAGGATTGCTTTAGCTATTTGGGGTCTTTTCTGGTTCCATACAAATCTTAGGATTGTTCTAGTTCTGTGAAGAATGCTGGTGTTATTTTGATAGGGATTGCATTGAGTATGTAGATTGCTTTCGGTAGTATTGATATTTTAACAATATTGTTCCTATCCCTGAGCATGGAATATTTTTCCATTTTTCTGTGTCATTTTCAATTTCTTTAAGCTTTCTATAGCTTTCATGATACAGATTTTTCACCTTTTTGCCTAAGTTTATTCCTAGGTATCTGATGTTTACTGGTGCAATTGTAAATGGAGTCGATTGGCTCTTCTGCTTCATTACTGGCATATAGAAATTCAACCAATTTCTGTACATTGATTTTTTTTTTTTTTATATACTGTGATTTTGTTGAATTCATGGATCAGTTCTAACAGTTTTTTGGTGGAGTCCTTTTGGGTCTTGCACATAGGGTATCGTGTTGTATGTGAAGAGTAAAAGTTTGACTTCTTCCTTGCTGATTTGGGTGCCTTTTATTTCCTTGTGTTGTCTGATAGCTGAGACTAGGAATTCCAATGCTATATTGAGTAATAGTGGCAAGAGTGGAAATCCTTGTCTGTTCTGGACCTTATGGGGAAAGTGCTCAGTTTTTCCCCATTGAAAAACTTAGTGGTGGGTCCTTAGTGGTGGATCTTTCATATATGGCCTTTAAGATATTGAGGTATGATCCTTCTATACCTTTATCAAGAAAAGATGCTGTATTTTGTCAAATGCTTTCTCTGCAGCTATTGAGAGGATCATGTAGTTTTTATCCTTTTATTAATGTGATGTATCATATTGATTTGCAGATATTGAACCAGCCTGCATCCCAGGAATAAATCCCACTTGGTCGTGGTGAATAATTCTTTTATTGCATCGTTGGAGCTGGTTGGCTAGTATCTTAAGAATTTTTGCATCCATATTTATCAGGGAAATTTGTCTGTAGTTGTCCTTTTTAGTGGGGTCTTTGGTTTTGGAATCAAAGTAACGCTAGCCTCCTAAAATGAGTTTGGAAGTTTTCCTTCCACTTAAATTTTTTTGGAACAGCCTCAACAGAATAGATGTTAACTCTTCTTTAAATGTTTGGTTGAATTCCCCTAGAAAGTCATCCAGGCCTGGACTCCTGTTTGTTGGGAGATTTTTGATTACTAATTCAATTTCTCGACTAGCTATGGGTATGTTCAAATTTTCTATTTCTTCACTTTTGGTAGTTTATATGTTTCTAGGAGTTTGGCTAGTTCCTCTATATTTCCCAATGTGTTGGCATATAATTGCTCATAATGTTCTTATTGTTTGTATTTCTGCGGTGTTGGCTGTGATCTCCTCTTTCATTCGTGATTTTATTGACTTGGGTTATTCCTTTTTCTTTTTGATCAGTCTGGCTAGAGGTTTATCAATTTTCTTTCAAAAAAAAAAGCTCCTGGTTTCATTGATATATTCTGTTTATTTCAATATCATTGATTTCTTCTCTAATCTTTAGTATTTCACTCCTTCTGGCTTTAGGCTTTGATGTTCCTTTTCTAGTCCCATTAGATGTAAGGGTAAGTTGTATACTTGAGACCTTTATTCCTTCTTTAGGAAGCCCCGTATTGTTGTATACTTCCCTCTTATGGCCACCTTTTCTGCATCCCAGAGGTTTAGGGCTGTGGTGTTATCATTTTCATCGGTTTCCATGTATGTTTTAATTTTCTCTTTAATTTATTGGTTAGCCCATTCATTCTTTAGTAGGATGTCCTTTAATTTCCATGTATTCATGGTCTTTCCAGATTTTTTTCTTGTGGTTGATTTTTTGAGTTTCATAGCATTGTGGTCTGAAAATATGTACAGTATGATCTCAATCTTTTTGTGCTTGTTGAGGGCTGATTTGTGTCCCAGCATGTGATTGATCTATTCTGGAGAATGTTCCATGTGCACTTGAGAAGAATGTGTATCCTGCTTCAGGATGAAATATTCCGTATATATGTTAAGTCCACCTGGTCCAGTGTGTCATTCACAAGCCATTGTTTCCTTGTTTAACTTTCTGCTTGGAACATCTGTCCATTGTTGTAAATGGGGTGTTGAAGTCCCCTACTATTATCAATGAATTTCTTTGTTTGTGATTGATATATTTGGGTGCTTTCATGTTAGAGGCATAAATATTTACAATTGTTAGATCTTCTTGGTGAAAAGACAATAATGCCCTTCTTCATCTCTTGTTACAATCTTTATTTTAAAATCTAGGTTGTCTGATAGAAAGCTGGAGTAGTAGCCAATACTTATCGATGACCATTAGCATGATAAATGGTTCTGTCTCTTTACTTTCAATCTGCAGGTATATTTAGGTCTAAAAAGAGTCTCTTGTAAGCAGCATATAGATGAGTCTTGTTTTTTATCCATTTTGATACCCTATGTCTTTTGATTGGAGCATTTAGTTGATTTACATTTCGAGGAGTATTGAAAGATAGGAATTTGGTTCCATTGTGTTGCCCCTCTAGAGTTGGATTCTGGTGATATTCTCTGGTCCTTTCTAGTCTTTGTTCCTTTTGATCTTTTTATTGTTGTGTCTTTTCTCCAAAGAATCCCCTTAAAATTTCTTGCATGGCTGGTTTAGTGGTCATGAATTCCTTAGTTTTTGTTTGGGAAACTCTTTTATCTCTCCTTCTATTTTGAATGACAGCCTTGCTGGATAAAGAATTCTTGGCTGCATATTTTTTTTTTATTTTAGCATGTTGAATATATCCTGCCACTCTTTTCTGGCCTGCCACGTTTCCGTGGATAGGTCTGCTGCGAACCTGATCTGTCTTCCTTTATAGGTTAAGGACTTTTTTCCCTTGCTGCTTTCATAATTCTTTGCTTGTCTGTGTATTTTGTGAATTTGACTGAAAAGAAAACTGCCGGTTTTTCTCTCTTCATCTTCTGGGACTTCTGTGATTCAGATATTCCTTTTGAAGAAGCCACTGAGTTCTCGAAGTCTTGTATCATGCTCTGGCTTTTGTTTCCCTCTTTTTCTCTGCTTCATTGTTCGCCATTTTATCTTCTAATTTGCTGCTTTGATTCATCCAATCTTGACAACATCCAATCTCGCATCCATTTAAGATTGCATCTCAGCTGTAGCATATTTAATTTCGTCCTAACTAGATTGTACTTTTTATTACTGCATAAAGGGATTCTGTGCATTTTTCAATCCCAGCTAGTATTCTTCTTATCATAGTTCTAAATTCTAGTTCAGACATCTATATCTGTGTTGATTAAGCCCCTGGTGTCATTTCTTACCCTTGTTTTGGGATGAATTCCTTCATTTTGTCATTTTGGAGGAAGAAAAAAAAAAGTAAAAATTAAAAAAACCCAAAGGAAGCTAGATCATAGGTGTATTTTGGTCTGCTTGTTGAAAGAAGTTTGTTAGAGTAGGGAAAAGGGAAAGAAATTTTTCTAAATTAAATTAATAGAATAAAATGAAATAGAATAAAAAATTTTAAATAAAATTTTGTGTATTCAAGAAAAGAGGAAAGAGAAAAACCCATTTAAGCAAAAACAGAAGCAAAGAAAACGAACAAATACATGAACCAGCAAACAGAATGAAACCTGATGAAGTTATATCCAGTTTCCTCTTGAACTGAAACTATGAAGCACCCTATAGTCTGGGCACTAAGCAGGTGGAATGACTTGTGCTGGTATTCTGGGGGATGTGCTTGGAGGGCACAGTTGGGCAGGGTTTGGTGTAATGGTTCCATTCTCCACTACTTGGTGCTGTTTAGCTTATTGGGGTGGATCAGTGTGGTGTGTGTGTGTCCATGCACATGTGTGGGAGAGGTGGAAATGGCTTCTCCTACCTCCCTAGTTCCTGGCACAGGAACTTTGGACTATCACCTGCGATCAAGCACCCGTTTTTGTCTCAGGCCTCCATCCACTCCCCACTTCTGCCCTGTCCAAGCCATCCACCTGACAGGTGGCACCTCCCTCCAGAAGTTTATCTCTGATGGGGTGGTTTTGCAAAACTCCACGCTTCAGAGACCTCTGTGACTTGGACCCACACTGACACTCTTGCTGAGTAATGTCCAGGTGCTAGCTTGCCCCAGAAAATGTTCACGTGATCGTGTAGCAGCAGAGGTTCCAATAACGGCAAACGTAGCTGCTCTCTGGAGCTGCTGGGACCTTTGCCTGTGGGGAGGCCACGTGGCCTCCGAATGTACTCCAAGCAGGGAACCGCTGCTCCCCATGTGGCGCATGGGCCCTGCAGACCCTGCTGCCTGCTCCTGGGGATTCACCCTATTTCCTCAGCAGAGCACCACCAGGAATTGAGCTCCAAAACTTTAGATTGCGCTCCACTGTCTATAGAATCCTGGTATATTGAAACTTTCTTCCTGTCAATAGTTTTGAAGAACAGATTTCTTATCCAGTCCCCTGCGAGTGTTTTCACTCTTTCACTTTCTCTTCTTCCAGCTACTTTCGGGGGTAGTGCCCTTTTTGCACGATCCCAGGGAGCTTCACTCTCCCCCTTTCTCTTTTTCTGTCCTCTCTCTGCAAAAACCGCTTTCTGCCCTCCTCAGCTTTCTCTCCCCCAGTTCACCTCTCCACACCATGTACCTGCCAAGTTGGGTGGCTTAAGTTATGCAGATTGTTGTGTTAATCCTCAGATCAATTGCCTTGGTGTCCAAAGTGGTTTGGTGCTGATCTCGCTGCATTTCAGGGATGAGACCAGCTCAGGGTCTCCATGCTCCTCTGCCATCTTAACTCCTCCTACAAATGTGCGACTTGATTTGATACACCTATATTATGAAATGATTACCATTCTAGTGTTAACACCTGTATCCTCTCCAGAATTACCTTTTCGTGGTGGGTGGGGGGAGCGGTAAGACCATGTATGTTCTATTGTCTTAGCAACTTTCAAGTAAAGAGTACTGTATTGTTAGCTGTAGTCATCAGGCTGTACATGAGATCTCCAGAACTCATCTACCCACTGGAAGCTTGTACCCTTTGTCTAACCTCTCCCCTTTTTAGGTTCCACTTAAAACTAACATATAGTATTTTTCTGATTTTTTTTTTTTCTTAGCATAATGCCCTCAAGGTCAACACATGTTGTCTTACATGAGATTTCTTTTTTTCCTCCTGGATGAATAATAGTCCATTGTATTTATATACGACATCTTTATGCTTTTGTCCATTGACTGGCACTTAGTGTTTGCGTATCTTGCATGCTGTAGTAAACATGAGAGTGTATATATTGCTTTTTCATATAGTGATTTTTGTTTACTTTAAACATACCCACAGGTTGCGGCGCCTGGGTGGCTCAGTTGGTTCGGCGACCAACTTCGGCTCAGGTCATGATCTCGCAGTTTGTGAGTTCGAGCCCTGGGTTGGGCTCTGTGCTGACAGCTCAGAGCCTGGAGCCTGCTTTGGATTCTGTGTTTCCCCTCTCTCTCTGCCCCTCCCCTGCTCATGCTCTGTGTTTGTCTCTCAATTATAAATAAATGTTAAAAAAATTTTTTTAAACATACCCACAAGTGGAATTGCTGGGTCATATGGTAGATTTTTTTTTTTTAACTTTTTGAGAAATATCCATATTGTTTTCCACAATGGCTTTATAAATCACATTCCTACCAACAGAGCACAAGGGTTCCTCTTTCTCTGCATCCTTGCCAATATTTACTGGTCTTTCTCGTGATAGCTATAGCCATTCTAACAGGTGTAAGGTGATATGTCCCTTTGCTTTTGAATTGCGTTTCCCTGATTGGTGATCTTGAGCTTCTTTGGTTGTATCTGTTGGCCATTTTTATGTCCTCTTTGGAATGTTTATTCAGTTCCTTTGCTCATTCTTGTTGTTGTTGTTTTTTTTTTTTTTTTTTTTTTTTTTTTTGCAACTGAGCTGTATGGGTTTTTCATGTATTTTGGATAACTAGTATTTTAGATAGATAAATTGCAGGTTTTTCCCCCATCCAATAGATTGGCGTTTTGGTTGTTTTTGTACAGTCGTCTTCTAGTTTGTAGTCCCACTGGCTGATTTTTCCGCTTGTGCTGCTTGTACTTCCGGTGTTACATCCAAAACTTATTGCCAAGACCGATGTCCAGGTGCTTCCCCCTATGTTCTCTTCTAGTTTTATGGTTTCTGATATTATGTTTTAGTTTCTGATCCATTTTGAGTTCATTTCTGTGAGTAGTGTCCAATTACTAGGGGGTCCAATGATATTTTTCTGCATGTGGTTCTCCAGTTCTCCTGAGTCCATTTATTGAAAAGATTATGCTTTTCCCATTGAGTATTCTAGTTCCCTTGTCAAGTACTATTTGACCATATATTCGGTTTATTTCTTGGCACTCTGTTCCATTGGTCTTTGTGTCTGTTTTTATGCCACTAGAATATGGTTTTGAGTATGATAGCTTTCTAATGTGGCTTGAAATCAGGAAGTGTTGCCTCCAGCTTTGTTACCTTTTAAGATGGCGTTTTTTTGTTTTGTTTTGTTTTGTTTTTTGTTTTTTTTTTGTTTTTTTTTTTTTGGAGTCTTCTGTGGTTCCATACAAGTTTCAGGATTGCTTTTTATGTATTTGTAAAAAATGCCATTGGAATTTTGATAGGGATTGCACTGAGTCAATAGATGGGTTTGGGGATGATATGAATCTTCTAACAATCTTATTCTTGAAAATAGGCTATTTTTTTGTGTCCTGTTTAGTTTCTTCCATTGAAGTCTTGGACTTCTCAGCACATAGATCTTATATTTCCTTGGTTAAACTTATTTCTAGGAATTTATTTTTGATGCTATTTTGAATGGGGTTATCTTTTGAAGGTATTTTGTCATTAGTGTATAGAAATTGATTTATGTAAGTTTTAAATACTGCAACTTTACCGAATTCATTGACTCTTCTAAGTTTTTTGTTTTTTGTTTTTTTTTTGGTGGAATTTTTAGTGTTTTCCATATATATGGTCCTATCTGCAAGCAAAGACCGCTTTATTTCCATTTTGGTTGCCTTTTATCTTGCCTGATAGTTTTGGCTAGGACTTTCAATACTAATGTTGAATAAGAGTAGTGAGAATGGGCACCTTTTTTCTGATCATAGAGGAAAATCTTTTAGCTTTTTATGATTGAATGTGATAGTAGCTGTGGGGTTGTCTATAAGCCTTTGTGTTGAAATCTGTTACTTCTATAGTCAACCTGTTAAGAGTTTTAGTCCTGGATGCTGAATTTTGTCAGATGCATGTTCTGCATCTAGTAGTTGGGCATAAGATTTTGTGTTCTATGAATGTAATGTATCCCATTTATTGTGTGTGTGTGTGTGTGTGTGTGTGTGTGTGTTGAACCTTTTTGCATCTCAGATACTCTTGTGTCTATTGTACTCTATTGTGTGTGTAGTGTATGATACTTTTAATGGACTGGCTGAATTTGGTTTGCTAATACTGTGATTTTTAGCATCTATATTCATCAGGGATATTGCTTTGTAGTTTTCTTGCAGTGTATTTAGCTGGCTTTAGTATCAGGGTAATGGTAGCCTCTAAAATGAGTATGGATGTGTTCCCTTTTTAAGGTTTGGTAGTTCGAGAAGGATTGGTGTTAATCCTTGAAGTGTTGGGTAGAATTCATTAGTGGAGCCATCTGATTGGTCCTAGACTTTTTCTTGTTCTGAGGTTTTGGATTACTATTCAGTCTTTCATCATTGGACTACAGAGATTTCCTATTCATGACTTAGTCTTGATAGCCTATATGATACTAGAGATTCTTCTAGGAATTTCTTTGTATTATATCTCATTATTCTTTTTATGTTTATCAAGCAGGAAATGATTTTTCAGTGTACATTTTTTTCCTTTTATGCTACTCCATTATGTATATTTACCATTTTAAACAACTTCTCTATTGTAAACTCATTTGTCATTAATTGGCCACTATAATAGATAATGCTGTAGAGGAGTTCTCATACATGTCTCAGTTTGGATGTAAGCAAAATTTTTGTCATGCAGATCTAGAAATGGAGTTACTAGGTCATAATTGATTTGTAAAACTTGATTAAGTAATGCAAGACCGTTTTCCAGGATGGCTACACTAGTTTCCTTCTAGGGACCATGCACAAGTGTTCCTTCCGATTGCCCATATCCATACACACCTACATTTTGTGTTGTGCAGTTGTCCAATTTTTATCAGGCTTATAAACTATCTATAATGTTGCGCTCAGGCAAATTGTCATTTAAATTGTGTGAGAAAATAGGAAAACACTTTGTTTTGGGGGAAAGGTTTATGTAAAATTTCAGATTCAAAGTCCTAAGAATACAACCAAACCTAAAAGGAATGAGACTGAGGATATCATGGGTTATAAGAAAGGGTATTTGGCAAATAAACTGATAACACCTAGATTTAAATCCTTATGAGAAATAATTGCTGATACTATGTGGTTTGGAGGTCCAAAGGATTTTTAAAACATCCAAAGCATAATAGAAAAAAACTGAGATAAAAACTAGATTTCAGTAAGACTTACATGGAACTAAGTAAAAAGTATGTTGCTTTTTGATTAATTGAATATTATGGATACTGAATTTCCCAACATTAATAGAAAAATGTAAGTTAAAATGTTTTAATGTCATAAAGAACATTGGAAAATAGAAAATTGTTACTTAAACACTAAATGCTGAGAAAAAGGAAAAGGAATGCTACTGTAACATTCAGTACATATTGAAATTTTAAGCTTTAAAAAATAACCATTTTTAAACCCCTCATTAAAACAGATGCTCAGGTTTTGTAAAAACTATTAAAAAAAATTTCTATACATGCTATTGTAACATATCAAAATCTAACCTAACTGCCCAGACAGTCATGAACAAAGGGGTCGGCTTTTTTTTGGACCTGGGGAAAGGAAGAAGGTTGTGGGGGGAGGAATAGGTGAGGAAAAGGGCTGAGCATAAGTCCTGGTGAAGAAAGGTATCTTGAAGTCCTTACTCCTAAGAGGGTCTAAGCAGAGGCACCTGAGAAAAGTCTTGGCCAAGGGCCACCTGTGAATGGCGGTGCATAGGGCCACGGCATGGAGTGCAGGTATTCCTGTGGACATGGCTGGCTTGCAGGGGTTGGGGCTGATCCTTGACTAAAACTCCCTCCAGAGACAGCAGTGCACTCCTGTGAACCACGTCTGCCATGAGGAGGGTAGGTACTGCCTTTGTAATTGCGTGGCGTGGCCTGAAGGATCACACTTAGGAGTTTGGTCTGAAGCAAGACTCCTCAGTGACCTAAGGTCCAATTAAAAACAAAAGCCAAAAATAACAATTATTTTATAATTTGGGGAAAAAGAAAATGTTCTTGAAAATTTTTGTCAAAATATCACAAGACATGGTATTTTAATTCTAAATTTTAGAATAATTCTAACAAGTCAGATAGGAAAAGGATGATTATCATAGGAGTGATACTATACTTACATAATTAGCAAATGACATGATTTTTCTCCCTGAAAATTCTGACCCTCATTAGAAGATCTTCAATGATTTGGAAAAATGGTTGGAAATAAGGACAACTAGCAAATCTACAAATAAAAATAGCAAAAGTTAATATAATGGAAGAATGGGGCACCTGGGTGGCTCCATAGGTTGAGTATCTGACTCTTGATTTTTGGCTCGGGTCATGATATCTGGATCATGAGAACAAGCCCTGTGTCAGGCTCCATGGTAGGCATGGAGCCTGCTTGGGATTCTTTCTCCCTCCCTGTCTCTCCCCAAGCTCCCCCATGTGTAGTATATAAATAAGAAAGGAAAACAAAAACCCTATTTAACATAGAACCAAAGGGTCTAATACCAGAGAATAAACTCAGTTAAGAAGCACAGAAACAGTCCAAAGAATCAAGATCTTTTAAGAAACCTATATAGTTTGACCAAGGAAGTTCTAATGGAAAGAGTCAATATTGTGAAGATGTCACATATCACCAGGCTAATCTAAAAATGGAGTACAACGAATTTCTCCACGAAAGTTTAGAAAATGAGCAAGTTGAATTTGTTTCCCTGCAAGTATATGTGGAGAAGTAAAGCCCGAGAACTGTTTAAAGTACAAAGTCAAATTACATAAAGTTATGATGAATACTGTATTGATGCGAACAGGATTTCATGAAAAAAATAGATGGCTTAGAAATAGACCTCTATATGTGTATTTATGGTATAACTAATCACTGGGGAAATAACATCGTATAGAAAATTGACCAACTTAGAACAAACAGTTGAACCCTATCAGACATCTATAATTGCAAGGATTAACAGATGCAATCTATTACTGAATTATATACAGATACTTATAATCTTCCATTAAGACAATAAGATAAATACTGAGATTCAAAGGTAGAAATCCTGAACATTTGCAACATTATAAAAATCTTATTTGACAGAGATGAAAATCATTTCAGAAACAGAACTCATGGCAGAGTCTGTCTGGGCGTCATTCTTGGCCGGGTGATTACACCGTGGTGTGGCCTGCATCTGGTGGCTGGTCTGTGCAGGAGGACGAAGGCCCAGTTCCCCTCAGTTGGGAGAAACTTGGAAGACTTTTGTAGCTCCTGGTCCCTCGTATGATTAGGTGAAGTCCTGTTGTAACTGCTTCACGGTTTCTTCTTCCTCTGCCGGATTGTGCTCTAAATTCCATGTAGGTAGTCCTTGGGAGCACACACCTGTGTTGGCTTCCAAGGTTGCCATGACAACGCGCCACAAACTGGGTGACTTAAGTCAGTAAGTTATCCTCTCAGTCCTGGAGGCTAGGAGTCCAAAATTCAAGTTGTCAACAGAGCCAAGCTCTCTCTGAAGGCTCCAGTGGAGAATCTGTCCTATGCCTTTCTTTTGGATTCTGGTGTTGCTGTCCACCCTTGGTATTCCTTGGTTTGCAGGTGTATGGTGACCATATCTGTGTCGGTTGTCACATGGCATCTCCATGTGGCTTCACAGCATCTTTCCTCTGTATGTGTCAGCCTCTGTCTCTCTCCCTTCTGTGGGCACCATCTTGTTGGATTAGGGCCCACCCTAATGACTTTACCTTGATCATATCCTTAAAGATGCTATTTGCAGATAGGGTCACATTCCCAGATAGAGGAGGTTAGGACTTTAACATATCCTTTGGGGGATACAATTCAACCCACAACACTCCCCAATAAGCCTCCTACCTGTAAGTCAGGCCCATGGCTGATTTCTTCTGTGCTACATAAAGAATTAGGCTCTTCCTTCTTTCCTGATAATTTTCTGTAGATTCCTAAAGGGAAAATAAGATGTTAAAATAAGTATACACGTAAGCATGTAACAATGTCCTCATTTTGACCCAATAAAAAATTCCTTCTCATTTATGAGAGTGGTTGTTTGGAGACTGCATTGATGCCCAGATAAAATTGTCGCTAACTCAACTCTTTTAAACACTTGCTCTGAGTTTCCAACCTTTCAAAATATTTAGGCAATTAATTTGTGGGAATACTTTTTATTTCACTTCTGATACAGTCCTGCGTTTGGAGAGTTCCCAAAAGAATTGCACAAATGAGCTCTGTGGTCTTACTAACTGCCAGCTGTAATTTTGAGCCAGACTGTGTAACATAAATGTGTTATTACCTTTTGTGATTTTCTGGCCAGGTTGCTTAATGCCTACCCGTATGCCCTCACACAGAAAGAGAATTACAGCATAGCGCTGTGACTTAAGATCACTTTTTCAGGTGTTCGGACAGCTCCCGTTGCCATGTAAACAGCTTGATAACTTGACTGCCTGAGGTGCTTACATAGTCTGGGTAGATGGCCGTTTTCTGAGGTTTTACTAAAATTAAAGTAAGAAACAGAGGAGTAGTCCTGTATAAAAGAAAAGGGGAATCTGCAAAACAGTTTTCTTGTGTGTTCACGCTACTGTGTGACAATTGAACGAGTTTAGTCGTGTTCATTACTACTCTCCCTACCCCACCACCATCCCCTCATATCTGTGATTCTCCGAGAGGGGCTCAAGGGTTGTGACCTCAAAGAGGCAGAAAATGGTTTTAAAATCTCCCTTCGAAATCTCACAAAGCCTGCACTGAAATGGCGTGAAGTCTGAAGGAAGTTGAGTATTAGGTGACATTAATCACTCTCTTGCTGGGAGAGGTTGGGTGACCGTAGGTTGTACCTCCTCCGTGGTGAACACCTGATTTCCTGTGCTGCCCTATGCCAAGCGTCCTCTCCCAGGATGCCTTGGGAGAGTGGCTGGACTCCACTAAAATAAAAACCCGGTTGCTCTGACACCGAACATCTGGCAGTTGTTTACTTGTCCTGTGGCTTGCTTAAATGAATGCAGCATATGGTCAGTTGTTCTTGTCATCTTAGTTTCTTAACCATCCATGCCTGGGATAATATGATAACCCTCTCAGCATTTTCGCAGGATCAAGTTTAAAAATACCTTTTAAGTAGACCCTTACTATTGCATAACCGTGATGGACTCTGTTCAAATTCTTTTTTCCCCATAGCTTTCAACTATTTATTACGCTAAGCCTTTGACAAACCCCCAGACCAGGCTAGGATTTGCTTTCATGGGGCTGTTAGTCAAGTAAAAGAGACTGGCATCAGACAAAAATTGCACAAGAATTTGTTTCACTCTAGCTGTAAATAAGCCCTGTGAAGCAAAAACCAGACAGGTAAGTCCTCTTGGTGCCAGTGGCATTTCAGTGGATGCTGGAAACTTGGAAAGAGGCAAAATTGTAGAGGTCAGTTCAGAAATTAAGATCAGCTTCTGCAAGTCCCTTGAGGCAGAAATGCAAAGACGACCAGATACTGGAAGTCTGGTGAGCGAGGTCAGTGGTGCAACAAGAGATGGGTGAGGAGATACGGGGGGCCCCTCACACACCTGTTCTTTAGGACAAGCTAAGGATGTCATGGGACTTGGGGCTAAGAGAGGCAGGATGCTCTTTAAGCAGAGAAAGATTATGTTTTGATTTCCTAATCTTCTGGTTGCTAGTAGAGCAAACCAGAGGAGGCGCATGAATGCAGTGAGCCCAGGGTACCAGTGGGCTACTTACAAGATACTGGGTTGGGGGGGGGGCACCATTGGTAGTGATGTAGAATCGCAGTGATGGCTTTGGCTCCACAAGAAGTGTAAAGATGGGAGATTCCAGTTGATAGCACTTGGATAGCAGGGTATGAAGGTGAAAAGTAGTTAAAGGAGTGGCTGGCAGGTCTCTTCATGGGCAGCCTGGGGCTTTGGTGTGCCATTTGCTGCGAGAGGGAGCATGGAACCGAGGACAGTCTGTTGTGTGATTCTGTAGTGTCGATGGGAAGTCGTGAGCTGGGCCAGTGAGAAGCAGAGAAGCCTGGTTCACAACTGTCGCCTGAGAACATGACATTAAGGTGTGGGTGTGTGGCTTCAGAATAGTAATCCTGAAACCTGGGGGAGCCAGGCGCTGCCTCGTTGTACCAGTAACCATAACAACAAGACACGTTCTCACTGGCACGTATGCACTCTCTAATTGGTACCTCTTAGAAGCGTTGCCCACTCCTGTCCACCAGCCTTGCTTGAGAGGTGAGGGCCGTCTGTCACGGAGATGGATCAAAGCTTCTCATGGAAACATTGTGATCTTAGGTTTCTTCTCCTCTTCTGTGTGCTTTGCTATCACAAGAGATTCCATAGATGTAGAACGTAATTCTTGTCATGGGTCTATTGCCTGTGAGAAAGGAAGTTGATTAGCTAGTTGGATGTACTTGTGGAATTATTTCCAGAAAATGTATTGTAAGTCCTGGAGGGTGAATGGGGCAATCGCTGAAACGTCCCCAGTGTTCTGGTCTCCAGGGTGTTGAACACGATAGCTTTATGAGCTACAGAGCCTGGTGATCCTTCCCCCCCCCCCCCCCCAGAGGATAGTTAAGATACAAAACCCACTGTAACTCCCCGATGCTCCTTGAAACTACGCTTCAGCCCTGCGTGCCTTCCCGTAGCCCCCAGGTGCATGTCTGGTTAATGTCTCAAGATCCTTTGTGTTCTCTTTCCATTCTTTGATACTTCTATGTAACGAAATACAAAATAAAGGCTGCATGTGATCTCTGCGCCCTCGCAGACGCAGCCCTGCATGTCCGCCCAGTCTGGTGTCTGAGAACCACTTCTGTGTGCGGCCACAGGTACTGATGTAGACTCAGAAGGTTTTATTTGTGCTGGAGATACAGGTTTAGCAATCCTCTACAGACCTGGGGATAATTGTATTTAAGCAATACTCACATAGTAACTAATGTTATCACGTGTCCTCAGTGCTTTTACCAATTAGCAATTAATGTGAAAACAACCCAGAGTTGGTGCTCTGATCTCCATTCTCCCTTGAGGAATTTGAGGCTCCGAGAAACTAAGTGACCTTTAAAAAAGGTGCATGGAATGTGGTGAACCTGAGATGATGAACACGGGCTACCTGTCAAGTCTAAGCTCTCAGTCACTGGGCTGTGCTGTGTCAGGAAAGCATCGAGACTAAACCAAATGAAGTTCTAGGAAGACCCCCGTCTACCGCCTGAGGTGTGGGGACATTGAAGGCACCGTAGTGGTAATAAACCAGTGGTGTGGCCTTGCCGGCCTTGCTTTCTAAACATCCTACTTTCTAAGCAACCTAGGAAAACAATCTCCCTAATCTAGTTGTCAGAGATTAGAAACCCTTCAGGAATCTTTGAGCTGGCTGCTACCGTCTTGGCAGATTCTCTGCTCTTTCTCCTCCCCTCCCAAACTCCTCCTTAAAAAAAAAAGTGCCTGGGGAGATGAAAACCACACAAATGAGAACAAGCAAAAGCTATTTATTTAGAATTTCCTAAAGCAAGGAAGTCCACTATTCTCACTTGTGTCTGACAGAGACTCAGAGGGAAGCTTTATAGTGAAAAGTCAAATGGAACGTTCCAGGGGTGTGCTGATTGGAGGCTGTTGGCATGGGGAAGCAGTATGTGTGCTAAGTAAAAGTGGGTGTCTTACGGGATTGGTTAGGGGAGAAGATTTGCCTTTCTCGGCTTGGTCCTAAGTTGGAAGTGAGGGTAAAAATCAGAGAAGCTGGCTGTTACTGATCAAGTCTTGGCTGTATGGGGCTTATTGGTACAGAGGATGTGGCTTGACTTCCCAGGGTGGTTGCTACAGGTTGTGGGTCAGAGTTCGATTATTATTTATGGTACGGCCCATATCTGCGTATTCAGTCTCTCATACCTGCTGTTCATTTTCTCACATTCTTAAAATACTTCGATGACCGCACAGAAAAAAAAAAAAGGGTCTATTTCTGATCATTTTTTTCAGGTTCTCACATGGGGGTTACTCTGTGTCTGCCTATTGATCTGATCTTGCTGTTAACCAAATGGTTCCTCATGATTCAGAACCCCGCCCCCCCCCCCCCCCTTTCTTTCTCCTTTCCAATCCTTTGTATTGAATTCTCTGTTCTAGCTAGAATGAACCACGGAAAGTTTCAGCTGACTTGGAACATCTTTTCTCCTCGTTTCTGTGGACCTAACTCCTCCTAACTTTTAAATCTCTGCTTAAATATCATTTCCTCCAGAAAGCTTTCTGGGAACCCTGAAAAAGTCTATATGCTCCCAGAGTCCCCACTGTTAAGACATTTGAAAAAAATATTTTAAGCACAGTGCTGCTGCGGGAGGGCAGTCACCTGTATAGAGCCTGGTATAGCAGACAGCCAATAAATGTTTATTGAAATAATGAATTTTATTCAAAAGTGAATATGAGAAAGTAGAGCAAAGCTCCAGAGGTTCACAGAATCCTTTGTGAGCTCTTGGAAGGTGCCCCATAAAGCACATGGGGCAGGTGTGCTTCATGAAAAGTGCTTTTTGTTGTTGTTGTTGTTTGTAAACTTCTGTACATTCATTGTCAGTGAGATGGTGAACAACATTTTAATCTTTGCAATGAAAAACAGTGGATTTTATACTCTTGGTGAAACATGGAAACGAATCAGCACAGATGAGTGATGTGCCCGGAAGCTGTGCTGCGAATCAGGGAGAGTGTAGAAGGTTTTAGGCTTCCTCAAGCCTTCCAGCCACAGGGATCTGCTACAATTCAAGCCCTCAGCGGGTACTGATTCACCAAACTCCTCTCCTAGTACACATTAAAGACCAAGAAAATATCTTTGTGGAGTGCAAATGGTGCCTGTCTTCCATATTAAAAAGTTCGTTAGAAATTGAAAAATGTCTTATCTGTTTAAAAAAAAAAACAACAACAACCAAAAACCAAAAGGCAAAAACAAACAAAAAACCCTACTTGTCTAGCTTAGAGAACATCATAGGATTCCTTTACAGTCCCCTTCTGGACAACATAAATTATTTCTATCCTTTGGCCCGAGTCACTTTTGTCAAATTATCTGATAATTTATGTGGTTTGTTGACTTAAGAAAAAGAAATCCTGTAGTAAGAGCACAATGAACAAATTGTCTTTCATCCTCCAGGAACTTAATTTCATGAAGGCTGTTATGTGAGGAGAAAGGAATAGGAGTATGAATTCCCATCTGAGTTGGGTTTAACTGAGGAGTCTGGTGAAGTTCTGTCATGTTGTAATTAGGTATGTGAGATGAGGAAGGGGATTACAGATTCAATGGTAACCCTTCCCAGGGAAAGCTTTGAAATGCGCCTGCTTTTCAGCTCCTCCAGCCCGGGTGTGGGCTTCTCTGCTTCTAGTTAAATGATGGCTCTCAGATGGGCAGGAAGTAGGAGTCCACTTCCTGTCTGCAGAGGTGATCCTTAGATCAGTTCTGCATTCCTCTGTGATCTCAGGTCCTATGAATTTCCTGATTTTTTTTTTTTTCTTTCAGGTATCCTAGTCTTTTCTGTTTTTTTTTTTTTTTTTTTTTTTCATGTGATAACTTGCAGCTGTACCTTGATTTCCAGGACTTCTGTGTTTCTGAGTTCCTAACAGTAGCTGTGGCTTGATCCTGTTTTCAGACTGAATTCTGTGGGCTGGCCTTTGCCTATTAGTCTCTGACGTGTGAATCAGTGTTCACATCTGGAATGGTGTTGCCCATCTGGGTCTCCATTGTCACCTCTGCCTTTTGACCACCCTTCATTGAGGTTTCCTTCTCCCTTCCTCCCTTTACCTTACACCCCCTGCTTGGCCCCTTGTCCAGGAATGGCAGTATGCAAATGCCTTGTCAGAATGCACTGTCAGCAAAGATCCTCCTGGAAGGAGAAATTTGGAAACTGAGTTTTGAGTTAACAATACTTTTTATCAGTTGCTTCCTACTTTCATTCATATCTAATTTTTTTTCTATTGAAAGGTGTTTATCCATTTTATTTCTTTTGAAGATATTCAGAAATGTCTTGTGGGAGGCTATGATGCCTGAATTACTGTGATTTATACATGATTGCCTGTCAGAAAACACAACATGGAGGTTATTTTGTAGCAACATTCCTAAAGTATGTGGTGTACTTAACAGACAGAACATTTGAGTCCTTCTTAAAACATTCCTCCTTGGACATTTTGTAAGATTGAACACAGATGATCTTGAATTAAAATGCATACTAAAGACATTGTCATCTTTTGTATTTTGATTATTGCCTTGAGACAACTAGGACAATAAAGTTTAAAGAGAATGATTTTAATATCAGGAAAAATTGAATATTGTTGAATAAAAGATGACTAGTAGATATTTGGAAGCTAGGGAAAATTGTAAACGGGATGTTTTCTACTTAAGCAACATAATTAAAGATTTTTCCCTGAAGGATGGCATTGCCTCTTGATGATTTTCAGTCAACAGTTTTTCTATATTGAGTAATGCACATGTCCATATGTAAACACAAGCCATGGGTACTGTTACATGAGAATTTGAGTTAATTACGAATGAATATATACTTGGAACCATGCTTAATGACTCTGAGCAGAAAGCAAAAAGGTATGTTAGTTGTGAGTGGAAAACCTCTTCTGATGACAAGGAGGAAGTGTGAAGAATTGGCTTGAAAAAAACCACTGGATCATGAATACAATGTGAATGATAAATACTTTGCCTCCGAGATACTCAGGGTACATAGGGAAAATAAATACTGATCATCTACTTAAGTTGTAATTCTTACAAAAATAAAAATTTAAGCATAACTTTTCTATGGAGGTAAAATGTTAGCTCATACTTAAAAGTTGAGATATGAAAATTCCTACTTTCCTACTTGGGAATGAATCGTTTTACACCCTAGCCAAAAGCTAGAACTCAGAGTAACACGTGTTAATGAAATTCTCAAACCAGCTGAGTCCATGGCCCAACACCATTGGCAGCCAATAGGGCACATACTGAGAGGCTAAACAGTCTACTGTCCATATAGAAAGCTCTGAGAGAAAAGAGAAAGTGGAGGGGCAAAACACTGAACATGTAGTTTTTTTTTGAAAAGTTTTGATCGTTGTATTTATTTTTGGTAGACTTCATTTTTTAGAACAGTTAACGATTTACAGAAAAATTTGAAAACCTAGTATCTAGAATTACCTCACATTCAATTTCCCCCTGTTAACATCTTGCATTAGTGTGGCATACTTGTTGCGTGTAGTGAACCAGTATTAAAGTCCATGCTCTTTTCAGATTTCCTTAGTTTTACCTAATATGCTGCTTTTGTGTCCTATCCACGATCTCCTGTTACATATTGTTGACCTGTCTCATTTTCTCTCTTTGGCTGTGATGGTTTCTCGGCCTTTCCTTGTTTTATGACCTTGACGTTCTTCTGGAGTTCCAGTCAGATACTCGGTAGAATGTCCTCCTTTGGGGATCTGTTTCCTCATGTTGACACGGGGGTGACCTGTTGAGGAGGAAGCCCACAGAGGTAAAATGCTGTTTTCATCATTTCACGTCAAGAGTATGTACTATGAACGCACTGTACTTGAATCGCCTAATTGAGGTGATTAGCCAGGTTTCTCCATTGTAAGGGTACCTTCCCCCCCCCCCCCCCCCCCCCCCCCCCCCGCCTACTCTGTGCCACGCATGGCTATTCCCTTTCGAAGGTGGTCACTGAACACAGGTCACACATCCGTAGGTTGTTATGCTTCACCCTCCTTGACAGCACTGTACCTACATAACTTATTTGTCATTCTTCTACAGGGGACGTTGATCTCCGCCCCTCCCCCATTTATTCAGTCATTTATTTGCATCAGTGTTACAGACTCTTAGGTATTTATTTATACTTCGTGTTCTATTCCATCACTAATTGATTCATTGTCTAAAATTAATCCCGCTTTGGCTCTTCGGGGACTGCTTTTTAGTCGGTTCTGTGTTCCGTTGGCATAACCCTCCTCAGTGTCAGGCTTTTGTGTTTGAGCACTTCCTGGTGCTCTAAGCAACATGTTCATCTTGTAGATTTGCTGCTGCAGCTGGGAGCCAGCCACTTCTCCATATATTTATTTCTGTCTCTCTATACAGATCTATATATGAAATGATTTGACACTAAGGTCTGCATGCTGCCTGTGCTTGTTACTACTACACTGTGTTTTTTTCCCAGGGCCTTTCAGCCGATGGAACGCAGAAATATAGATGTGTTTACTAAGCTACGGATATGTATGTGTACGTATCCGTAAATGTATTTTCTGCCCCAGGCCTGCAGCTGTTTCTCCATGGAGCATGGTTCCTTGTTTTTGGAGAATGGTATTAGAAATCCAGGGCCGAGTGCTTGATGGGCTTGTGGCTACCTGGCTGTGGTTTCTCAGAGGTCCTCTCCTCTGGCAGAGTGAGGAAATACGTACATCTATCCGAACCCACGTATACACACATTTAGCTGTAGATTTCTGTGTAGGAGTGTGTCTGCATTAAGCTAAACGTGAATTCTTTGTGTCCACCTCTGCTGTGTTACCACAGGGATTGTTTGAGCCCCCCTCCCCTCCTGTGTCTAAATTCCCATTGCTGCAGTGACAGACTTGCCTCTTGTCCTCCGCTTTCTGTGAACAGTTTAGTTCCAGGTATAGGGCTGTCAGATTGGCTAACCAGCATCCCCTTGGAAATAACTGGAATACAACACTTCCGTGTGTAGTTCCTTTGGTCCTTAGTGTTTCCGACATCGCTCCTTTCCACTTGGCTCACACCGTTCCCCCTGCCCTTTCGGTGATGCCATCGCTTACATTTGTAATACACTTCGTTCTCTGGTCAGTCTGGGTTCCTTCCTGGGATCCTTCCATCTCCTCAATGCTTCCCCCTCTCCCCCCGCCCCCTACAGATTTTCCTGGAGTAAGGTTCACTCTTTGTAAAGTTCCATGTGTTTTCGGAAAATGCCTCATGTTGTATATCCATCACCATGTTATTCAGAATAGTGTGGCCACCCTAACAATTTTCCAGGTTTCTCCTAGTCACCCTTCTCCTGCCCTAACTCCTAGAAACCATGGGTCTTTCCTACGGTCTCCTAGTTCTGCCTTTTCTAAAATGTCATATAATTGAAATGATTCAGTATATAGTCTTTTAAGATTGGATCTTTCACTTAGAAATATGCATTTAAGGATCATGCATATTTTTTTGTAGCTTGAATAGTGTATTTTTATTGCCGAACAATATTTCATTGTATAGATGTGTGTATCTATGTGCAAACGTCTTGGTTGCTTCCAGTCTTTTGACATGCAGGCTTGTATTTGTTTTGGTAGATATGAATTATAAAATTAGTTGGTTAGGTAACTAAGAAATCTCTAGGGGCACAATTGTTGGATATGATAAACCTGTTTTTGTTGTTGTTGTTTTGTAGAAAACTTCTACTTTACCCCCCTCTGCTAACAAAAAATACAAAGTCTCATTCAAATTCTGTTCCAGGGATTTAATTGGATCAAGACCTTACATTCTAGCCATTGCTAGGAAATGTAGAATAACTATAGCCTGGCAAATGGACTTGGTGGTCTAATGATAGGTATAGAAGGCAGTGTAACTTCTTACTGAATTCATCTAAAGATTTTTAACCTGTCTCTTTTGAAAGTAACCAATTCCACTTTGGTACTTGCTAGCTCTGAGACGTTGGTAAATTACTTCACCTCTTTGATCTCAGCCTTCTCACTTAGAAAATGGAAATGCTAAAAGCCACCTTGCTGATTTCTTGTGAAGATTAAGGATAAAGAAGCTAGCATAAAAAAATTGTATTATGCTATAAAATGGTGTTAATACTACTGAAATTTACTAGGCATGTATTACATCATGTACTGTGAAGCTCATGATTTAATGGATGAAGCAAATAGAAATACATAAAATATAATGAACAAAGTTCAGGCAAGACTTTTTCGTCAGATGAGCACCAGGGAGTGGGCATGAGGTTACCAGGTGACAGGTAACATTAAGCATTCAGACAGACACAGCATAAGATGGGGTTTGAAAAGGTTTCAGCACCAAATAAAAAGGGAAATGAAATAAAACTATGAGGAAAAGAATCCCAAGATGCCCATTTTCCCAGATAAATAACGTGCAGTTTGTGTAGACATAGTATTTGTATTTGTAAGTTAAAGTGTCCTTAAGAAAGATCTAGAGAAGGGACAGGATTAGAGAATATTAGAGACTGAGAGCTGTGTCAGATCATATGGTGGTTGGTGAAACAGAAAAGGGCTTGGACAGCCTCCGAACATGTAGAAGGAGAAGGAGGAAGCATGAGTACCTAGCTGCCAGGTGTAGTTTGGTGATGGATTAAATGTAAAGACCAGAAGGAGGTGCAGGGGTATTTAGTTTGTGTAGTTGGCGGTCTATTGAGGTCAGTTAATAAAAGAGGAGGAAGGAGAGGTTTTTTTTTTTTTTTAATTTTGAAATTTTGAGATAATTATGTATTTATGTATAATGAGCAAGAGAGCCTATGTATCACTTATGCAGCTTTTCCAAAGGCAACAGTTGCAAAACTATAGTACGATAACAGCATACCTAGATGTGAACCCTGATGTAGTTTAGATACAGAATCTTTGGATCACCACAGAGGTGCTTCATGTTGCCCTATTATAGAAACACTCCTCCTTGGCCTCCACCCTGTTCTTGATCTGACAACTTGACTGTCATTAGTTTCCAGAACTTGGCTATTTAATGAATGTTATGTTAATTAAATCTTACACTGTCTTAACTTTTTAGGTTTGGCTTTTTTCACTTAGCATAATTCTCTGGAGGTGTTTCCAAGTAATTTTGGACATGAGTAGTTTTATTCCTTTGCTGAGTAAGACTCGATGGTACAGATACCTTGTAATGTAACCGTTCATCCAGTGAAGGACATTTGAATGGTCTCCTCTGCCGTGAACATTCACGTGTGTAGGTTTCTGTGTGAACTTCAGTTTTCATGTTTTTCTGGGATAAACAGGAGTGCAATTGCTGGAATATTTTATAGTTGTATGTGTAGTTTTTAAATAAACTGCCCACCTGTTTTCAAGAGAAGCCCCACCATTTTATATTTTTACCACTGGATTGTGACTGGTCCAGTTTTTATGCATCCTAACCAGCATTTGGCATTGTCATTAACTTTTATTTTTGCCCTGTCCCATGATAGATGTGTGATGACATCTCACTGTGATTTTAATTTGGATTTCTTTAATGGCTAATGTTGTTGAAAATATTTTCTTGTGACTAATTGCCACCTGTGTATCCTCTCTGATGAAATGTCTCTTCATATGGTGTATTTTCTGATTGGATTGTTGACTTTTTAATGCTGAAGTTTTTAGAGCTCTTCATATATTTTAAATCTAGTCATTTGTCAGATACATCGTTTGCAAACAATTTTCCCAGTCTCTAGCCTACTTTTTTTCCCATCCTCTTAGCAAGGTCTTTTATAGATCTCAGGGTTTTAATTTCAAGAGGTCCAACTGATCAATTTTTTTCTTAAGAATTATGCTTTGGTGCGAAGTCTAAGGTAATTTGTTGAATATTAACCTCTAAAGATTTTCTGGGGCTTCCCCCCCCCCCCTTAATGTTTTAGTTTTATAGTTTACATTTGAGTACATGATCCATTTTGAGTTAATTATTATCTAAGGTGTGAGACTTAGGACAAGCTTTATTTACTTTGTTTTTCCTATGGAGTTCAGATATTTTCACAGTTGAAATCGTTATCCTTTTATTTTTTATTTATTTTTTATTTTTTATTTTTTTAACGTTTATTTATTTTTGGGACAGAGAGAGACAGAGCATGAACGGGGGAGGGGCAGAGAGAGGGGAAGACACAGAATCGGAAACAGGCTCCAGGCTCCGAGCCATCAGCCCAGAGCCTGACACGGGGCTCGAACTCACGGACCGCGAGATCGTGACCTGGCTGAAGTCGGACGCTCAACCGACTGCGCCACCCAGGCGTCCCTAAATCGTTATCCTTTTAAAATTGAATTGCATTTGTGTATTTCTCAAGAATAATTTGGGCATAGTTCTGTGGTTCTTTTTCTGTTTTCAGGTTATCTTCTCCATCGATTGTGTGGTCTTGGGGAGCACTAGACACACAGACCTTGATTACTGGTGTATAGTAAGTCTTAAAATCTGGTGAATTCACTTTCTTTCCCAAAATTAGTGAGTATTCTAGTTTTTTGATCTTTTGATTAAAAATTTTAGAAAGACACATATCTACAAAGAAATTTGTTGGGCTTTTGATTTCTGTTAAATTTATATATAAATTTGAGAATTAACATCTTTACTATTTAGATTTTTCTAATCCCTGAATGCATCTCTTGGTTTAAATCTTCAATAGTGGAATTTTTAGCATACACATACCTTGTTAGATTTACGCCTTTTAAAAAAAAAAAAAAAGCAAATATAAGGGATATTTTAAATAGTGGTGAGTGATGGGGTCATCAGTGTAGTTTGGGAGGAGGGACTCCTAATGGAGACCAAGGAAATGTAAACCCCATCTACTCCCCTCCCCCCCCAAAAAAAAATCATAATTGGGGCTTGGATTAGACTCTCAAAATCCAAGAGTGATTTTTAATTCTTTATTGCAATATTTGGTAAGCATTCATTATGGGTTGAATTGTGCCTCCCTGAGCCAATCCTCAGTATCTCAGAATGTGACTTAATTGGGAAATCAGGTCATTTGCCAGTGCAACTAAGGTGAAGTTATACTGAGTAGGGAGGTCTGCATTCCAGTATGATCAGTTTCCTTATAAAAAATAAATGGCCATGTGAAGACGGGGGGCACACATTACATCATGTGGTAGTGAGGGCAGAGGCTAGTGTGTGGCCACTGTAATTCCAAGAACCCCAGAGCCTGCTGGCAAAGAAACAGCTGGCAGGAGGCATGGAAGCATTCTCCTATGTATCAAAGCATGGCCCTAGGGACACCAGGATTTCCTACTTCGAGACTCCAAAATTGAGATGCTCAATTTGTTGATTAGTTTCTGATGCTTTGGTAGAGCAGCCACAGGGAGGCCAATACATTCCTATGTTATCAATTAAAAGTGTTTGGTTTTTTTTTTTTTTCCAACTAAAGAGCTGGTGTAAAGTGCTCAAATCCTCTAGTTCTGACTCTTTAATTAAAGGTAACAGCCTGTCTGTTTCTTTCCCTCCCTCCCTCCCTCCCTCTCTCTCTGCCTCTCTCTCTCTCCCCCCCCCCCCTTCCTCCCTCTCTCTAGTAAAGTTTTGGCAGAGTCTGTGAGGAACTGCAGGCTGCCAAGACAAATACAAATATATTTAAAACACTCCTATCTGCTGGATGCAACTTTGCAGAGGTGTTCTATCATTATGTTAAAGAATAAAGATGATCTTTGAATTTAAAAAGGAAATGAATTAAACATTTTATCAGCTTCCTTATTTGAAATTTTGAGTTTCAGCAGAACACAAAAGATGTTAAAAGTAAGCATATGTATATGATCTTTTAATTATCTTTTATCTAAGGCAAACCTGAGCATTTATAGGTCAGTAGAAAGGAGACAAAACTGGAAACTTTGCCAGGTACACGTGTTATGTAGAATATGTTTGAAAATACAGTTGACTTCATATTCATATAATATGATAGAAGAAAGCGTAGAAATAAGTTATATATACATACACCTATACATACCCCTGCACATACAGCCCGCACACGCATGCACGCACACACATACACACAATTTTTGTTTTCTATTGTTGACATAACAAAGGACCAAATCTTAGTGGCTTAAAACAAGGCCCATGACTTTTTCAGTTCTGTGGGCTGGAAGCCTGGGCACAGGGTGGTCAGGTGAGTTCTTCGCTCCGGGTCTCAAGACTGCAATAAACATGGGGGCAGGGCGACCTCACTTTTGGTGGCTTTGGGGAAGAATTAACTTGCAGAACCATTCAGGCTGAATGCCAGGTCCTAGCTGTTGAAGGATTTTGTTTTCTGTTTTCTTATTGGCTGTCAGACTAGGGCGACATTCCTCCCTAGAGGCTATACTTGATTTCCCAGGCTTTCCATGTGGCCCCTCCAGCAATGCTGTGTCCAGTCCCAATGCAGTGATTATCCCCTCCCCTTTTGTCTCAACTCTTACCATCTCCTATGTTGGAGAAGGGCCTGCTTGAGTTACCAAGGATAATCTTAATATCCAGAACGTTAATCACAGCTGCAAAGTGTGTTCAGTCTTACAATGTATCCTATTCATATAAGCATCTTTCAGGGGCTCTTCTGTCTATCAAATAGGAACCAATGCTAGTTCTACATTTTTTACTCCTTAAGAATTTGATAACTTTTAAAAAATATTTTTTAAAGTTTAAAATCCAGTATAAACATACAGTGTTGCTATAAAGTTACCTCTTAGAACCACTTTTGCTTCATCCCAGAGATTTTGGACCATTGTGTTTTCATTTTCACTTGTGCCCATGTATTTTTTGATTTCCTTTGTGATTTCTTGACCCATTCGTTATTTAGTAGCATGTTATTTAACCTCCATTTATTTGTGATCTTTCCAGATTTTGGGGGGATTGATTTCTAGTTCATAGTACTGTGGTCAGAAAAGATACATAATATGACTTCAATCTTACTGAATTTGTTGAAACTTGTTTTGTGGCCTAACATGTGATCTGTTCTGGAGAATATGCCATGTGCACTCGAAAAAAAGCATGTGTATTCTCTTAGGATGGAATGTTGTGAATATATTTATTAGATCCATCTGGTCTGATGTGTCATTCAAAACCACAGTTTCCTTGTCAATTTTCTATATGTATCACCTATTCATTGATAGGTGTGGGGGTGTTAATGTCCCCTAGTATATGTATTAGCATGAGCCACTCTGCCAGGCACTGTTCTATTAGGAATATTACTCGTTAAATCCTCACTTCAACTATATGTGGTAGTGTTGGTGTCCCCATTTAACCACAGGAATACTGAGACCTAGGGAAGTGACTCCTTTTTTCTTATTGAAGATAGTGTACTATTACTGAATTACTAGTAATGACTTTGTTTATTAGCTGCTTTCTGTATTTGGGCACTCCCATGTTAGGTGCATAGATATTTACAATTGTTCCCTTTATGATCTAGTATTTTTTTTTTTTTTTGGTCCTTTGTTATGTTCTTTGCTTTAAAGTCCATTTTGTCTGATACCATAAATGCTATCCTGGCTTTCTTTACACTTCCATACACCTCCATTTGTATGATAAATGCTTATCCATCCCTTGGCTTTTGATCTGCATGTGCCTTCAGGTCTGAAAGGAATGTCTTGTAGGCAGTGTATACATAGGTCCTTTTTTTTTTTTTTTTAATCAATTCTATCACCTATTTCTTTTAATTAGAACATTTAGTCCATTTATGTTTGAAGTAATTGATCTGTACTTCCATTTTGTTACTTGGATAGTTCTGTAGTGCTTTTTGTTCTCATGGTTCGCTTGCTTTCTTTAGTGATATACTCGGATTCCTTGCTCTTTATTTTTTGGATCTCTATTACTGGTTTTTGATATCAGGCTTGCATATAATATTATGCACATAGCAGTATATGTTTAAGTTGATTATTGTTTGTTTGGACCCATTCTTGACTCCTCTCCCTGCCTCCTCTCTCTTCCCCACTGTATACTGTTATACTTCACATCCTTTTATTTTGTGAATCCCTTGACTGACTTTTATAGACTGTTTTTCCTGCTTTTGCTTCTTTTCTTACTCATGCTTATGGTCGGTCTTTCTACTCAGAATCCCCTTTAACATTTTTTGTAGGGCTGGTTTAGTGGTTATGAACTTCTTTAGCTTTTGTTTGTCTGGGAAACACTCTCCTTTCATTCTGAAGGATAGCCTTGCTTCATAGAGTATTGGTTGCAGGGTTTTTTCTTTTGCACTTTAAATCTATCCTGCCACTCCATTCTGGCCTTCAAAGTTTCTGCTGAAAAATCGGTTGATAAGTTGTACGTAACTGTTTTTGTTACAGCTTTTACGATTCTCTTTATCACTACTTTTTTTCCATTTTAATTACTACAAGTCTTTGTGTGGACCTCCATGGTTGATTTTGTTGGAGACTCTCTCTGCCTCCTGGATTTGGATGTTTGTTTCCTTCTCGAAATCTGGGAGGTTTTCAGCTACTTTTCCAAATAAATTTTCTGCCCCCTTACTCTCTCTTCTCCTTCTGGGTTCCTTATAATGTGAAGGTTACTATACTTAATGGTGTTGCTGAGTTCCCTGGGTTTATTCATCTATTTTTTCTCTCTCCTGTTCAGCTTGATTGCTTCCCCATTACCCTGTCCTCCAGGTCACTGATCTATTCTTCTGCTTCCTCTAGTCTACTATTTATTCCATCTGTGTATTTTTAATTTCAATTATAGAGTTCTTCATCTCTGATTGGTTCTTTGTTTTCTCTTTGTTGAAGGCGTCCTTGAGGTCCTCCACTCTTTTCTCAAGCCCAGTGAGTATCTTTATGACCATTATTTTAAATTCCCTTTACGACCATTACTTTAAATTCTCTATCAGGCAATTACTTATCTCTGTTTCATGTAGCTCTCTTGTTGTGATTTTTGTCCTATTCTTTGAGTTGTGACCTAGTCCTCTGTCTCCTTGGGTTGTCCGACTCTCTGGGTCTGTTTATAGGTTTAAAAAGTTGGCTATGTCTCCTGCTCTTGAAAGTAGTGGCCTTATGAAGAAGGGGTCCTGTAGTACCCTAGAATGCAGTGTCCCCTGTTCTCCAGAACCTGTGCTTCACCATTTGTCTCCTGTGTATGTTATACCCTACTGTTGTGGCTGAGTTGCTTTTGCCTTCAGTAATTAGGAATGGCTCTCTCTGCTGGCTGTGGAGCAGGTTTGGTCCCTGTGTTGTTAGTGGGACAGTCTGGGGCCACACTGGGCTTGAGTTATCAGACCGGGCGTTTGCCAGAGTTGCAGTAGCACTAAACTGCAGGGCAGTTTCCCTGCTTTGTCTCCTGAGAAGCATTTGTTGGTGGGCAAGGCCTGCAGTCCACCCCGATGTCTGCCCCCAACCTGCTGAGGCTGCAGTCAGACTCGTGTGTAGTTATCTTCCCTTCTCCCCAAGGGACAAGTCACTTTGGAGTGTTGCCGGTCCCTGTTGGGGCTGCTTGTATTCTGCCTGGCTTTGGAATGGGCTCTGTCCAAGGATGGACAGCATGCCCACAGGAGAACACAGAGTTGAGGTGCATTCTTAGCAAATTAGGTAGCGCATGTTGGCACTGGGCTCGTTTCTGCAGCTGTGTGTCTAGGTTGGATGGTGGGGGAGGGAAATGGTGGCTGCCAGCTTCCTTGTTCTTGAAGTCTCCCATTGATGACAGTCCCTCCAGCCCATGCTCAGAGACTGGTAAAGAAGACTTCCATATACCCCTAGTGTTTTTCAAACTGCTGCTTCAGTGCTCTATCTCCATGGGGCTGTTCGTTGTGCTATCTTTTTAAGGGTGGGGACTCTGTTTCTCCTTTCCCTTCCCACTCTCCCAGAGCTGAGCCAGCTGATTTTTAAAGGTCTATGTGTTAAGCCCAGCTGAGTGTGAGAACATGGGGAAATTATGGGTTTCTTGTGAGTTCCTCCTGCCTGAGGTGCCTGGTGGACAGGTCTAGTCTCTTTCTTTTCTCTTTTTTTTTTCTTTAAAGTTTACTTAGAGGGAGAAAGAGCATGTGTGTGTGCCTTCATGAACCTTTGAATGGGGGAGGGGCAGAGGGAGAGGGAATTCCCTTGACACTGGGCTCAAGAACTCCTGAGCCATGAGATAATGACCTGAGCCAAAATCAAGTGTTGAATACTTAACAGACAGAGCCACCCAGGTGCCCTCTCTCCCTTTTCTGTGCTCAAAGTGTATCTCCCTTTTGTAGACCGTCCTGAAGGTCCATTTGTCTCCTGACCATGCCTCTACCTTTCCTACTCTTCTAGATATGGCTTTTTCTCTGCATTTAGCTGTGGAGAGTCTGTTCTGCCAGTCTGAGTCATTTTCTGGGTGATTTTACACTGATACGGGTATTACCTAGTTGTACCCACGCAACGAGGGGTGAGAGCCTCCAGTCCTCCTATGCTGCCATCTTCCCCAGAAGTCCCTGCAGTTTGCTAATTTTCATGAATTCTTCTAATTCTTCATAAAACAGAATAATGAAATTACACTGAATACAAATGTAATAACAATCATAAAATATCTGTTGAAATGGCCTTGAAAAACGCTCTGGTCCAATAAAGCTGGTAGGAAAATTCCAGGTCTTGAATCTGCGTTCAATCATCAGAAGACGGTGTAACCCTCCCTCAAAGGCTCTAAATTATGCTTCATGCTTCCTGTTGTTTGGAAAAAAAAATCAGAGAAAGGCAATTTTTAAGAGCCACAGTAAACTTAAATGTAGCTTTTCTTATAGAACACTCAAGTCATAGCTTTGTTTAGAAATATCCTTCCTGTTGCAAACCGTATGTAGTGGAATAGAAACAACAGCAACAAAATAAACCTAGGTAAGGATTTACATTGCACAGTTTTTAAACTGAGGATTCTCTTTCCTGGTGAAAGGCAAATCCTAAACGAGGCTAAAAGGAAGAATGGGATTTTCTGCACACACAACACTTTAAACACAATTCATAATAGGTTGATAAGGATATATCATGTTTTAGGTACTTATTAGATCATATACACATCTTAAGCATGCACCATTTGAATTTAACAAGGACTGAAATATTTGGAGACTTATTTTTGTTCCCGGTCAACCCACAGAACTGCATGTGTTAACCTGAAGTAGATTTGCTTTTGTCTAAGAGTGACTCTGGGGGTGCCTGAGTGGCTCCGTTGAGCCTCCGACTTCGTCTCAGGTCATGATCTCGAAGTTTGTGAGTTCGAGCCCCATCCGGGGAGCCCCACCCGCGTCGGGCTCTGTGCTGCCATCTCAGAGCCTCTATCTAGGCTGCTTTGGATTCTGTGTCTCCCTTCCTGTCTGCCCCTCCCCCACTCACTCTAGGTCGGTCTCTCTCTCTCTCTCTCTCTCTCTCTCTCTCTCTCTCAAAAATATTAAAATAAATAAGTGACTCTAGTAATTGATGAACCCCCCACCCCCTGCCCTTGCCTCAACCTTAGTTTCCCTCCTCTCCACTAAACTCCTCTCAGACAGGCTACATGACCTCTGTCTTAAAACATTTAATTAAGAAATCTTGTAAATTCTTAGCCCTTTTTAAGATGTAAATTAAAAACAAAACAAAACAAAAAAACTTTTGCAGGTTTTACAACCCAGGACTGTTTTCCAGAACCTGGGGGTAATTGCTTTGAAATGTAATCTTCAGGAAAGGATCCCTATCTCAAGTCTGGGGGTTGGGGAGCAGGAGCCTAACTTTTTAAGTGCTTAGCAGTCAGCACAAATGCTCTCATCACATTGACTGACTTCCCTTAACTCCCTCCAGTGCCTTCCACTGCTTTATACCAGCACTGAAAAAACCCTCCTTTCTGTTTCAGCAGAGTAGAGTTCAGTCTGTGTCGGCTATTGCCAGAGTTGTGAATAAAGTCTGTCTTGCCAGTTTTTGTCCAATGCAGTTTTTCTTTGACAATAGGAAAAATATTGTTTACACTCCATTCCAATAGGAACCCCAGTTATTTCTCTGTCAAGAAATATGAAGTATTAGGGGACATAACAACCCCTCCCCCCCCCAAAAAAAAAGTCCATACCCTTAGGTTTCAAAATCAAGTGCTATGGGGAACCAGAAGTTTCAAACCTTAATGTAAACTAGTAAAATTGTACTTCTCTAATTACAAAGAAAATAATAAAATAAACTGTGGTTAAAAATAATGCTTGAGCATTTTAAAAAACAAAGATCCTTGTTAAAAGACAGCTTTTAAAGGTTCAAGAGGACTTAAGTTCTTAAACTTTTTTAACGTTTATTTTTGAGAGAGAGAGAGAGAGAGAGAGAGAGAGGGAGAGAGAGAGGGAGGGAGGGAGGGAGCACGAGCAGGGAAGGGGCAGAGAGAGAGGGAGATAGAAAATCCAAAGCAGGTCCCACACTCTGAGCTGTGAACACAGAGCCTGAGGTGGGGCTTGAACTCCCAAACAGTGAGATCATGACCTGGGCCGAAATTGGATGCTTAACCAGCCGAGCCACCCAGAGGCCCCAAGAGAACTTGAGTTCTTTTGTGTTTTGTTGTTGTTCCTCCTCTTCAGATAGCTGTGGGCCATCTGTGTTACTAAGATACAATTAAAGGGGGGGGGGGGACCTTGACTGTTGAGAAGGGTTGGCTCAACAGTATAAGGATTCCAATTCCTAGTTTCATTATAGAATTAGACTGAAATTGTTACCTTTTTTAATGTAGAAAAAGAATGCTAAGCTGACCTGGAGTTTGCTGCTCATTTCCAGTGTCTTGCCTTCCCCTTCTGGCAGAGGGTAGGTGCAGGCACGGACACTCTGAAGGGAGTCTGTGTGGCATCGTCAGGCCTGGGCAAGTGATCTGAAAGTCCCACGCAGTCCATACCTTCTGATTAAAGCTTGGCATTTGTTTTCTTGCCCTTTAGAGCAGACGGCATGCTGCCTGGAATTAGAAATACGAAAGACAGAGGAACTTCACACTGTATAGAGAACGTTTCTTGCTCTATTTTCATAAGGCAGATGAGTCGCCAAACTTCCTTTAAAAATAACTTGCATCCCTTGTTTGTGCGTGTAGATCTTAGTATTCTTTCTCTAGCTCTCTACCATAAGCTCCTGAGTCCTTATGTGGATGTTACCTTTTAGCTCCGCTTAAGAGAAGAATACTTCCGTTGTCCAAAGCATTAACTGAGGGATTTTGTTTTCTACAGTTAGTATCACTTTTGTGAATTTTATGGCTGGTCTGTGAGTCGAGATGATTTGTTGTGGGTTAAAGAAGACAAACTGTTGTCATAGGACTTACTAACAATGTAATGAACCCTTTGCCATAGATCCATACCTGGGATTTCAATGCTGGCCATGCTTATCCCTACCTGTTTAGGTCACCTCTGGTAGTAAGAGAGCAGGGTAGTCGATTCTTGGTGAGAAAGTTCAGTTTAAGATGAATGAATTCTGAGTGTTTCATGAAAATTCCCAAGAATTCTTTTTTTTTTTAATTTTAAGTTTATTTTGAGAGACTGCATGAGCAAGGGAGGGGCAGAGAGTAGGGGGGAGAGAGAATCCCAAGTAGGCTCTGTGCTAACAGCAGGGCTCAAACTCCGAAACCATGAGATTATGACCTGAGCTGAAACTGAGAGTTGGATGCCTAACCAACAGAGCCAACCAGGCACCCCTCCCAAGAATTCTTCATGTTCAGATTCACAATTGTATTTCATGCAATTAGTGTCCTTGACTAGGCAAAGCTATTTTCTCAGTGATTGCTTTTAGTAATATGAGCAACTTTTCTTTATAAATACATCTGTTTCTATAGATATTGCCATGGTTGTGCTCCCTTCCTCAAGGTCTTGGCACATTTGTGATTCAGGAGTCTACACTGAGCTCCGTTTCTCCTCGGCCCTCCCTGAACTGGATTCTATATTGCCCTTATATTGGACTACCCAAAGGGTTCAGTCTTTTATATATATATATATAAATGTATATACACATACACATATATATATACATATATATATGTATATACACATACACATATATATATACATATATATATGTATATACACATACACATATATATATACATATATATATATATATATATGTATATGTAGTTGGTTGCTTAACTAACTGAGCCACCCAGACGCCCCAAGGGTTCAGTCTTCTTGATCCTCAAGGGGAATTATTTCTTTCTCCTGTTCTATCTTCTGTAGATAATGGCTGAAGGTGTGATAGTCTTCCATAGATGCATCCGGATGCTGACCAAGATCCCCCTGCTGGAGGCTGGGTCAGCCACTAAAATCGTTTATAGCACTTACAAGCATTTACAGTGCATTTGTAGAGTTAGTAGGGTAAAATCAGTACTGATAATAAAAAACTGGTAGAATACATCTATGCAATGTTTCTTACAAGTCAGATACTATATATTTCCCATAATTACCGTTTTTAATCTTTGCAGAAATGTTTATATATCCATATACTTACTGCCGTTGTCCTGATGCAAACTGAAGCCCTGGAATGTCAGAAATACAGGTGACCCTGTTACCATAGGTGAGAGAGTCTGTGTTGTGTGAACAGAGGTCTCTGTTCTTGGGTTCCTCCTGGAAGGATTCACAGGAGGATCCAAGCTTGAAGAAAGACAGCCTGAAGGAAAGCGGTAAGCAAAGAGCAGTTTCTTAAGGCCGAGAGTCCACTCTCCAGGTGGGAGAGAGGGCCAGGCCGGAGGTGGTGACTGCCCTGAGGCTATGGGGTGGAGGGGCAGTGCTTGGCTTTGTTGTGAGCTGACTTGTGTTTCTGGCCAGAGTGGTGTGTGCTGGAGGCTGCTTCCAATTATTTGGGGGATTTCCTCCTACAGGTTGGGAGGAAACCTGTTGCTTTGTTTTTTGGATTTTGGGTTTTGGTTCTTTGTGTTGTTGTTGTTCTTGTTTGTCTTTTGACCCTACGAGGTTTGTACTGGAACTGTCATGGCAGCTTTCCCCACTGGAGGGGCTATAACTGCAACACAAATGTATCATAAGGAGTCTGGCAGTTACCCTGGGGCAGAGGTGAAAGAAAAGAGCCAGGGTTTTGCACCTGTGGCTCCCAGCCCCCTCCGTCTTGGAAGCCACAAGGTCAGGATGTTCTGCCCTCAGGCTTATTCCCCTTGCCTCCAGCTCCTGTCTGCCTACTTTTGTCAAATCCGGCAGGCAGCGCAGAGGTAGGGAGGTCAGGAATTAAACTTTGGTGTTCCAACACCAGAGGTCTCCCCTCCTAAGTGAAAAGGCCTTGGGAGTTTGAGGTTATGTTTTGAAATACTTACCAGTGTGAAAAGATCTATTGGAATGCAGGTGAGTTATGGATAGGGCTATTTTAGAAGTCGTCTTGCACTTCACTCTGATTTACGTAAACCCGAAAGCCCCCACCAGCTCTAGTATTCCGTTAGTAATTGCACATTCCTTGTAGCACCTCCGATTTGCGTCTCTACAAATGAGAGCCAGCGTTCCTCCGCGGACATTGGTTCAATGACCGAGTGCATTAGGGTGCTAGTCTTCTAAGGGACCCTTCTGGCATCAGCTCTGCTTTTCGTCTCCTGATGTAACTCCTTATGTGTGACCACACATAATCAAGTATTGTCTCAGTAATTTCTTCTATCTGTCATGTCCTGCATCAGCCTGTTCCTTGCGATCTCTATTATGAAAGCCCTTGCAAAGGAAATGTTTATCAGCCTCCTAATGGTAGCACTATAGTTTTGGCCAAATGGAAGGCTATCCCATTAGGAAAGCAAGCAAACTGTCTTAGTTGCCTGCCTCATCCCCGCCCCCACTCCCCTTTACCCCTTTGTCTCTTAAATGTTACCATTATAGCTTTTAAATCCCAGTGGGCTAAGAATCTGCATGACTTTAACTGTTAATGGCTTAACTCCCTGAGGGATATAATTGCTTTTTCTTACTTAAAAAAACAATTTAACCATATTAATAGTACAGAATCACAGTTCTTGAACTGTGATTTGCCTTGCCTTAAAGAAATGCTGAAGGAAATGTTGGGGGCAGGGGGGAAGAGCAGGCTTGTTTCTTTGAGTACTGACCCTCTATCTCCTCATACATTCGTCATTCATGATGATCTTACACACTTGGTTACTTGCCCCATAGAGAATCTCTTAACCTGGATTCATAAAGGTCCATGGATAGTTTTCAAGTGTCTGCAACCCCTGTGAAATTATATGCAAAATACCAATCATACATGTTTGCACTTTTTGTAGACATAAGAGCACTCACTTTCATCCGACTCTAAATGGTTAGTGACGACAAAGATGAAGAATCTCTATGATACTTTTGAAATGAGAGAAAGTGGCACTGTTCTGTGACCCAGCACCCTACAGCAACAGAAACTGAAGCTCACCCATACACTTCGTCTGTTTTCAAAGGTCTCTAACTTGTGTTTTTCCCAGTGTTCCTAAATATCCCAAAGGAACTCCCGCTGCAATGCAGTTAGATGCCAGAATAACTGTAAAATGTACTCTTCACAGCATATCCGGTCTCCTAAAGAAGTAAAATGCCCTCTCTCACTTACAAAAGGAAGAAACAACAAATTTCATCAGGGACAGTAGTTAAGTAACTGCTGAAGTGAGGCGATGTCTTTGAGGCATAGATCGGTTTCAGCCCTGGGATTAGAACCTTAAGCTTCAGGCCCACAGCAAAGGGAGGTTGCCTTCTCTAGGATTCCCGCCGTCCTTCCAGATAATTAACAGAATGTTAATTACTACGGTGCCAGGTCAAACATCCAGGGACCACACAGAGGCACACATAATACTTTTAGACCAAAAAGAGCATTAGTAAATATCTTGGAAAAAAGTCAAGGTAAACTTCAGAGTGACAATGAGCTAACAAATTTGGAAGAGTAGTTGAAAAATCAGAGGATGTAATGAGAAGATCAAACTTAAAGCTAATGAGAGTTTCGGGAGGGAAAAAGAGTAGAGGAAGGGGAATTGAGGAAATGGTGCTTGAGAATTTTCCAGAATTTAGAGACCAGGATCCACGGGTATATTAAGCACAGCATATAACAAGCAAGATGAGTAGGACGTAAGTGCACATCTAGACACATCGTCATGGAACTGGAGCACCAAAGACGGAAGACCTGAAAACTTCAATAGGAAGGTTAGGTCCACATCCGAAGAAATAGACTGGCAACAATTTTCTCAAACAATAATGGAGACCAAAAGACAACCTTGAATAGTGCCTCCAGCAAAAGTAGGAGAGTGAATACATTTTCTCCTACAAAATTGAGCCAATTTATTACAGTTTTATTACAGTTTTTAAGTAGCTTTCTACAGGATGCACTTCAGGAACTACAGTAGTACCACAGTAGTTTTTATTAATGAAAATGGGAATTTAAAAATCTGTAAGACTGATGAAAATACTACATGTGAAACTTGGAGGATGAATGAAAAATGTTGAAGGGCTATTTTATATATTTAAATAATTCCATTAGAGAAGGAGAAAGGCTAAAAATACTAGGGCTGACCATCCTATAACCATTAAAACCAGAAATAAAAACAGAAGTAATAAAATTGCAAAGTGGAGTATGTGTGTTCTATTTTATGAAATAATTTTGCAGTAAAGAGAAACAGAGCCTCAAAGTTTTCTTTGTAAGCACTAGACCATAATGAAGCGATAATCGTACAAGAAGAAACTTCTGCATAAACTATCATAACCAAGTTTGGGTTATGGCAGGAATCTAAGAATAGATCAAAGGCCATATAGAAGAGTAACTTACCTCTATTTATATTTGTTATAATTAATATACAATATTGAGTCATATATCCTAGTGACTTGATATTTTTTAGACATTTCAAAAGGATCCCTATTAAAAGTCTAGTTAACATTTGTCACCATCCAAAGTAAATACAATGTTATTGACTCTGTCTTTTGGCTAAGATCAAGTGTAGTGTCTGTTCTCAGCTACAATTAAAAAAATAACTTCTAAAAGCCCTGTAGAATGAGAATGAGAAAAGACCTAAATAAACCATACTAACAATTAACAGGAGAACATAGGTGCAGTGAATTTTAAAAATGAGAATCTTCTAAATTTGTATGCCACTCTATTTGCTAGGAATATGGACAAGTTCTGGTCCAAAAAGAGGACAGCATGAGTAAGTCTGAGCTTTAAATAGATAAAACGAGTAGATAAAAATGTTATCACCACTAAAGCAATGAGCACAAGCGAATTTTCAGGCAATTTCTACTTAACTTTCAAAAACCAGATTATTCCAGGTATCTATAAATTTGTCTAGAAAAATATCTCCATTGCATTGTCTGAAATTAATGTGACGTTCTTGATTCCAAATCCTGGAAAGAACAGTATGAGAAAGATTATAGTCAGTCTCCCTCTTGAGCATGGAAGAATTCTTAAAATGATAGCAAACCTAATCTAGCACGTGTGTGTGTGTGTGTGTGTGTGTGTGTGTGTGTGTGATATATAATGTGTATGTAACAGGTATATAATATACTATATGTGTAACATATAGTATACATATAGAAATTTTGAATCCCGATCAATTGAGTTTATTTCAGGAATAACACACATGTTTATGGTTTGTTTCCTTTCATCTATTTATAAAGTCCTCAATTTATGAAAAAAAATGTGTATACGTCTTCATGATAAAAATTCTTACTGTAATTGGATTAGATGTGAATTCAATTGGGAAAAGAATGGTTACCAAAAGTTTTTAGACCATTCTTAATGATAAAACATTTAAAAGCATTACTTTAAAATTTATTTTAAAATAAAATTATTAAAATGATACCCGTTATCAGAGCTTGTAAACATTTCCTTGGAGGTACTACTCACTGCAGTAAAACCAGAAAAACATGGAAGGGTTTCAAAGGAGGAAAATCTATTTGTACATGATCAACGCAGAAAACACAGGAACATAAACTTACATTACTGAATTAGATGAAAGCCGTTATCTAGATAATAGCATCAAAGTGCATGAGTCTATATTTTAAACATGAGAACAATATTATAACTGTAAAGTACAATTTTAAGGCAACAAAAACAGTAAAAAATCTGAAAAGTACAAGATTGTAATGCAGGAACTTTAAAAACTTTGAAAACCATGGAAGATAATGTTAACTGGTGATGAGGTATTCCATTTTAATTATTTTGCAAAGTTTTTATGGATCCAATGCGCTTTTAATTGTACGTGGAAGAGCAAAGCCCTCAAAATAGGCAAACTAATATCATGGTGAGTTGCTACTTTGGGGTAAAAAGTGAGTACTTGAGATGTAGCAGAAAGCAAGACATCATAAATGGTCAGTTTACTTGTAGAGGTCTTTGCACACAGGGACACTCGATATGTGTAGGTTTGGGATTGGCAACGTGGGTTAGGGAATTGCCTTCTTGAACAAGACACATGGAGAGCCAATCCTAGAGGAAAAGGCAAAACTGGGAAAAGTTGTTTGCAACCTGCATAATTGATAAATACGTGTGTCTTAGAACTGTGAAAGGAAGCAAGAAAAATGGTCAGTTAAAACATTGGCAAAATATGAATGATTTCATAGCAGAGGGCAATAAATGTATGATTAAAGAGAAGGTATTCAGTGTCTTTCATAACTAGGGGAATGCACATCCTAGAAACTGAGATAAGAATTTACTAGATTAAGAAAAGGGGGGGGGGTTTAGGACATTGATAATATCAGGGGTCCCAGAGTGATGGGGAACTCTTACTGATGGTGGAATTGTGTGTCACTGGGGTTTGGGAGACTGGTAGACCTTTTAAAACTGAATATCTTCTGTAGATCTAAACCCTGTCTCTTGCACTTACAGGAACGTGCCCAGGGAACTTCTGCTATCCCCTGTTCTAGGCCGTTGTCCTCTGTTATCTGGAATGTCACAAGTCTGCATGGGCTAGGATTTGTTCTTGTTTTTCCCCACTGGTAGACAGAACCTTTCTTTTAAAATGTAAAACTAGATTATGTCTTCTCTTTCAACAGCTTTCTATTGCATTTGGAATAAACTCCACACTTCTTCCAATGACCTACAAGGTCTTCTATGCTCTGGGTCCTTACTGTCTCTCTGACCAGGTCTTTAGTCCTCTCCTTCATGCTCCTTTATTCAGCCACATCTGCTGCATTGACCTTTGTCTAACATCTAAGGCCCCCATCTTGGGGCCTTTGTACCTTTTCTTTCTTGTGCCTGAAATGCTTACATTTGTAGACCTTGTACCTCCTCACATCACACAGTTCTCTTTATTTCTCAACCAGGAATCTCCCCTAGTAGCATTTTTTCATATTGTAGTGGCAAATTTGATTTGAACTTTTGCATTTTCCATTTATAGTTCTTATTTTTGGTTTTATTAGTTGGTAAGAACTTTTTGCATATTATAGCTACCTACCCTGTCTGTCTTCTACCTACCCTGTCTTCTACCTACCCTGTCTTCCACCTGTATTACAAAAACATCTTTATAAATGTGTCAGAGATCTATTTATACAATTAAGTTTCTTTCAGAGATTCTAAGCTTTCTAGTTTTCTTTTTTTTTTTTTTTAAATTTTTTTTTCAGCGTTTTTTTTTATTTTCGGGACAGAGAGAGACAGAGCATGAACGGGGGAGGGGCAGAGAGAGAGGGAGACACAGAATCGGAAACAGGCTCCAGGCTTCGAGCCATCCGCCCAGAGCCCGACGCGGGGCTCGAACTCCTGGACCGCGAGATCGTGACCTGGCTGAAGTCGGACGCTCAACCGACTGCGCCACCCAGGCGCCCCTCTAGGTTTCTAATAATAGAGTGAGTATAGCTTTCTGGTTTTTCTCTGAAGATTTTCTTTCTTTTTACATTTTAAGTAATTATTTCAACAGAATATATATCCATCTCTACCTGAAATATATACAGTACATATAAAGTGAGAAAATGCTGTATGTTAACTTTCTTCCTGATGTGCATTTTATTGGCACTATTTATTTTGTAGTTAAGCTGGCCTTTCTTCACTGTATTGATATACCATACGTTGTATTTATTATTAGGATCTGTTTTTGTTTTCTGTATTGTGTTCCACTTTTTATTTTTCTGTCCTTAGGGCAGTTCTGTAGGATCTGATGATGGCAGTTTCATTGTGATTTAATTACAACATATTTATAGTATATTTCAATATCTGTTAAAACAAGCTCCTGACCATATTTTCCAGTGTTTGAATTTTTGACTATTCTGTCTTCTTCAATATGAATTTTAAGATCAATTTATGTATGTAACTTTTAAAAAATAGTTTAAGGGTATTAAATTTTACAGTTAATGAACATTGATGCCTTTTCATTTGCATACATATTTATTCAATAGTATGGTTCTTTTCATATATTATGGATAAACCATAGCTAAGTAATTCAAACTGTTTTTATTTAATGATGAATATGTGTAAATACAACACAGTTTAAAAAACCAGTTTCCATGCTGGAGTGCTTAACTTTAGTCATTTACTAAGTATCATTATTTGTGTTATTTTTGTTTTTTAACCTACAGTTTGATTTTTAGGTTTATAGGAGTATCGTCCCTGGAAACAGATTAACATCGTTTTTTTCCAATGATTGTGCTGATTATTTAATTCTTGTCATATCATAGAATTCATTAGAACTCAAAAGATGATGCTGAGCAATAATCAATCTAGCATTAATACTAGGTGTTTTCCTTAATTCTGGATTTTAACTGAAATGCCTGTAACATTGTGCCATGTACAGTGTTCTTTATGGTAAATTTTTCTTCCCATATTTAAACTGTGTCGTCCTCAATTTCCTGTTACTTTATCAGTGCTAAAAAGGCTTTTAATGATCACAGTCCTCCCTCCTTTAATTTTTTTTTTAATTTTGTTTATTTTTTAAATTTTACATCCAAATTAGCATGTAGTGAAACAATGATTTCAGGACTACTCCTGAATGATTTCAGGACTATTCCTTAGTGCCCCTTACCCATTCAGCCCCTCCTCCCTTCCACACCCCCTTTGGTAACCCTCTGCTTGTTCTCCATATTTATGAGTCTCTTCTGTTTTGTCCCTCTCCCTGTTTTTATATTGTTTTTGTTTCCCTTCCCTTATGTTCATCTGTTTTGTCTCTTAAAGTCCTCATATGAGTGAAGGTCATATGATTTTTTTCTCTTTCTGTGACTAATTTCACTTAGCATAATACCCTCCAGTGCCATCTGCGTAGTTGCAAATGATGTCACTGGACTGGAAGTGTTAATGGCTCAGTTTCAGCTAGGGTTCCAAGGCAAACAATAGGTGCCAGGTGCTTTCTCTTCAAAATAAAGAGAGGTAATTGGCAACTGACACAGGACACACAAATGTGAAATGTGACACATTGTGAAATCGCAAACCTAGACTATTTGGAAGTATAAAGTTGGAGATGTTTTTTTTTTGGGGGGGGGTGAGCATGGTTAGCTGTGACCCCCCCCTGTCCTGCATGCAATACCATCTTCTCCATTATTTTCATTCCCAACATAGCGTCATGGAGGTGCTTGCCTTCAACCAAAGCCTAGAAAGAGCGAGGTTGATGTTTGCCCCCAGAGCTACTAAGCAAAGGGACTGGTACATCCCTGATGTGGAACATTAAATAGCACTGGGACCACAGGAAATTGCTGCCTGCCATCACAGTGAATAGAGATATTTGCATTTGGCCGGGCTTCCTTCTGTGTGAGCAGCACAGATGTTTTTCTGGGGACCAGATGTGCATTAAGCAATGCAACATTCTGGATACAATCTTAAGGAGACTTTGCCCAAAAAAAGGCAACCTCAGGCACCAGAGGCTAGAGATATTCCCCAAGAGAGATGCTAAGTGTGGGCCAGCTGAAGGGGAGCATTCACAGGACAGACTGAGTTCAGAGGGACTCGAAGAGAGGAGGTGGGGGGGTGGCTAGGGAGGGGGAAGTATTGGAGGAGTATCGTGGCACAAAAACATGCTGAGACTGAGAATCCCCTTGGAATCTGTCATTCCTAGAGACACTATGCTGGATTTCCTCTCTGCCCTTCTCTCTGTCCACAGTTCCAACCCTGGAGGATCCAGAAAAAGGCAATGAGGGTGGCAAGGGGGCCGGGAGAAGGAGGAAGACCAGAAAAAAGTAGGGGAAAGAGAGGTGGACCAGTGGCTGCTCGTGAGGCGCTCTGGGAAGATTTTAAATATTCTAGTGCCCACACCACAATTACACCAGAATCCCTTCATACTGGGATCCAGACATTAATCTTTTTGAAAGACTAAATTCATTATAATGACAGACATAAGGCAAAGCTATAGTCTAGTGTTTTTGGAGACTTTGTTAAAGTGCAGATTGATTCCACATATGGGGGTGGGGCGTGAGATGGTCCAGTTCTAACAGGTTCTCAGGTGCTGCAGAGGCTACTGTCCCAGGACCACCCAAGAAGAATTATGTGTAGATCATTCACCCATCCACTCTGTGCTCTACTAGCCTGAAGACGTACTGAGCACTAGCTTATATATTTTAGTGACTGGCTTGAACCTCTTGATATGACTGAAATGTTTAGAGGAAGTTTATATTTAAGATCAACTGGAAAGGTTATAAGGCATACCTCCTACTCTAGTGATGGAAACAAACCCCAAGAACAGGCTTGTGTGAGTCATGGAGATTTTACATTTATTTTCTGTCCTCCTTAAAATTTCAGTTCAGCGTTATAATAGCTTATAAGTAGTCACAGTAGCTCGCAAATCAATTGTTTACAGGTTTCTATAAAATACTGTTTATGGAGTCATTCTTATATTTATGAAACTCCCTGCTATAATTGGTCTATCGCATCCATTGAAGCATGTCTGAGTTTCAGTCCTGGATTTACCACGTCATAACCTTGTGACCTTGAGGAACTATTCAACCTCCTGGTGCCTCAGTTTACTTAATACAAATAAGTAAACTTTTAGACCAGTGAATGAATCAAAAGCATTCAATAAGTGTTGTCTAATAATTTTTAATGTTAAAATCATTGTTTAGCATTATTATTTGCATTAGTCTGTTATATCTCCATCTGTTGAATATTTTGTAACTAGTAGGATTACTTAAAGTTACTTTGAAGAGGGTTTTTTTCTTTTTGTCCCCATCTTTAGGATATCTCTCAGTAGGAACAGTCCAATTACTTCTCTACTCCTTATAATTCTACAGTATTACTTGTTTTTGTCCTTAATGCAGTTTCTAGGACTTCAAGTAAATTTATTTTCATTTTTTAAAAAACAACTTTGATTTTCATTACATTTCTTTGTTGTAAAAATCTGTTTCATCAATTTATCCTTTTGGCTATATTCCTTTTGCTTCTTTTTTTTTTTTTCTTCCATTTTTTAGTGTGTTTCTTAGTGTGAGTGCTAATTGCCTGTATTTTTAGTCTTCTTAAATTGAGAATTTTACAGCTGAATATTTCCTTGTGAGAACAGATCTTGCAGTATCAATGTTTATTTCCTCTTTAAGTCTGGATAATTTAGGAACAGAATCTAAATATCAAAAGAATTTATTGGGTCACCTTTATATTACATATTTATAATTTTTTGGATTCTACTGGAGAAAGTGAACTGAAAACTATTAATTTGTTCTTTGTAGCAAAATATAGGGTTAAATGTTAAAATCTTCTGTAGACTCCTAAAAGTGGGTGCATCCTCACTTATACATTATGAGCTTATTTATTCAGATTTGTTCATTATACTATTAAAATCCCTTTCTGTCCCCTTGTATTATTCCAGATATCTGGAGACATGTATGGAAATATCTACTGGAGTTGTATCTTTTCTGAGTGTTCTTTGTTTACGTAAGAGTTGTTGCTTCATCTTGGTAACTGCTCTTTTGTCTCCTGGATTTTGGCTGCTAGATTCCCTTCTTTCATTGGGCCTGTTTTCCCCTTACTGAATGACTTTTCCTTATCAGATTTAGTGCTTCTGACCTTGATCCTGTCTTGTCTGACTGCAACATTGCCACTTGTGCTTTTTGTTTCCTTTTCGTGATCCTCATTTGTCCACCCCAATGTTTTTTTGACACTTGCTTGTGAAGAGCTGTTTTTTAAAGCAATGTTACAGTCTGTCTTTGGACTGATTTTTTTTTTTTCTGCTCACATGTGTAAAATTTAACACACTTGATTTTATTCTTTTATTCCTTAGCTTTATTACTTGTTTTGAGTTCCCTTGGATTTTTTTTTCTCCATACTTTCCATTCCTTTTTGGTTGATGTAGCTGTACTCTATAGGTAGCCTCTCAAAAGTCTATTTAATGCCCATTGATGTAGCTTGAAGTATTGGGGTTTGGAGCCTAAGATGGCCAAGAAAGAATTCTTGAGATGTCTTCAGTGCAAAAAAGGTGGTTTTATTAAAGCATGAGGACAGGACCTGGGGGCAGAGAGAGCTGCACTAGGGTTGTAAGGAGCGACTGATGGTATACTTTCAGGTTGGGAGGGGGGTTAGGGACAGCATAAGTCTATAAGGAATTTTGGAAGCAAGGTTTCCAGGACCTTGAGGGGACTACCTATTGTTAAGATGCAGTCATTTATTACTGTCTAGTAAAACCTCAGTCATGAGACCCTTCAGAGGTCTATCAGTGGGCCAAATGCTTGGAAGATGATTGCTAATGTATATTTGGGGGTAGAGATAAAAGAAGTTTCTAGAGGAATTTTTATATATTAAAGTATACTTACAGGATCCTGGGGGTGGGGTCAGGATAATGTTAAGCTAAAATTCTCTTCTGTCCTTGGCAAGGTGTCATCATCGAGGCAGCTGAGCTCCTAGAGAAATGAATGTCGCTCTGTCTGTTTCAAGGACTTGTCAATGGGTTGTAGGCAGTAAGGAAATTCAATTTTTCATTGGCCTTGGTTTCCCACATCACCCATCATCCCGGGTAATCATTACTAGAGCCTTCTTGCTGTCAAAAGTGTTCTTGCTTGGAAATGTATTGTGTAGCCTTCTGACTTGCTGCTCACCGTCCCTTTTCCAGTGTCCATAATTGTACATATTTCTTTAAATGTCTACAGGATACTGATTTTCACTCTTTTCGGCCTAGGAAGGTGAACTCTTTCTTACGACTTCCTCCAACTGCCTTCTCTACTCTGTGAACACTTGGAAACGCTTATATTTCCTCTTTCTCTGTAGCCCCAAGTCGGAGTTTTATTCTGATATTTTAATTCATTGAATTTCAAAATATAAGAATGTACTTGAAATCAGTCTTTAAAAAACTGAGGAACTCTTATTTAGCATTTATATTAACTCTCAGAATTCCTCATCATTTTTGATGTAACCGAATATAGTTTCTCCCTGTTTTCTTCCTTGTCTATTTCAGATTTCCTTTCTGAGTATTTGATAATCGGATAGTCTTTCTCAGTTACTTGCTCATTTGTAGTTGTGTGGGTGACAGAGTCGCTGAGTCTTTGCTGCCTTCACATGACCTTCACCCCGTGACAAACTTATGATAGTCCTTTGTTTGGTCATGCTGGTGTGGTCTGCAATGTTCACCTGACCTGTTCCAGCAACATCTCTTTCTTTGGGATTCTGCCCGGCGTCACCTGCTTATCTGTCCCTGTCGCTGAGGTCCGGTGGCTGGGCTACAGAGCGGTGTCAGCTGGCAGTGCAGCAGCTGACAGGTTTCCGGGTGCCTGCCTGAGCACCAGGGGGCGGTGGCTGTCCCAGCTTAGCAGGAGGTAGCATCCTGTGCAACTACTCCCTTCCTGCTCAACTCCGAGAGGGACAGAGCAACACTCCCGCAGGTGTCCCTTGATCCAGCCTTAGGCGTAAATGAGTGCCTGTCCTGAGTTCCACTCAGACCACTGTTAAGGTTTCTGGGTACTTGCCTCTCTCTATTAGGATATCCTTTAGAAGAGGAAAAGGATTTGTCTGCTTCATGTGCTGCGTTATTCCTAGTGCTGAGAGGAGGGCCTGGCACAAGCTAATGAACGAATGGATGCACTTTAGAGGTGATATTAAACAGGAAGTTGGCCTGAGTTTTGAAAAGTGTTTTCTGACAGCAGGGCTCGTTTCAGAGAGCATTATATGCTCATTGATTGCAATAAGGCATTTTTTTTTCTTTAAATAGGTGTGTAAGTCTTATTTGACTTCCTGAGCATAGTAGTTAACAGGATCAATTTGCCATCTTCATATTTTCTTCCAGTGAAAGAGGGAAGATCCCACAGTTATCATGTGCTGAATATGAAGAAGGCTTAAACCTAGAAGGGGGAATTCCATTAAGGACCTCCCCAGACAGTGACTCTTTAACAGATACATACATGTCCCCCGTGCAGACTGTGTTCCCAGTGGAGACGTGGCTTTCTTGAGGATGAATTTATGGCTGCAAACTGAGGATGTTTGTAATCCTCCTTGCAGGAGACAAGCAGCTGAGACCCCTAAGACTGCAGGGCAAAAGAAATTAAATTGTCTTCTTCATAGGAGACGGGAAGGAGGACTAGGGGCTGAACAAGCAGTGTCTCCATGTGGTGATACTAACGGCATAATGAGGGCTGGAAGCAATGCTAATACTCACAGACCTTTTCCCTTCCTCGGATTTTCTGGCTTAGAATAGGAAAATCAAAGCAGGCCTCGCGTCTGCCTTTTACCCCAGGCTTATCACTTACAGTAATGCTGGTCTATTGTGTTCTGAACAAATATTCTAGAAGTAAGCCGGAAAGTAAGGCTCACAGGTGCATATGAAGGAAGACTCAGCTGCCACTGTTAGTTTGGGTGGAGACCAACATCCTCTGAATTGTAAGAAATGAGGTTTGGAAATGGAGCAGTAGACTGACACGGTGTTACAATTCATTTCCCCTCTCGTGTCATCCTCTCCTTGGTCTTGTTTCAGGGAGTCTGGTCATACTCCGGGTTTCCCCCAAGGGGCAGGCGGTTGTGCGGAGGGCGTTCTGCATACAAGAGAGCTGAGTGCTAGACCGGGGTAACCTTGAACCACAATATCCTAGGAGGTTGGCTTTGCACCTGAGGTGTAGGTCCATCAGGTAGTGTCACTGTTCCCATTTCATCCTTCATTTATTTCATCCTTGAATTCTCTTCTCCTTGAGCTTTTCCTGAAGTTGAGTAACACACGAAAGCCTGACCTGAGCTGTGCTCTGGGGGAAAAGGCTGGTATGAGGAAAGGGTAGCCACATTCTCCCGATCTTCCTCTCAGCTCTCTGGCTGTTCCTTCTCAATCTTCTTTGTTGGGTCCTTCTCCTCTTTCTCACATTAAATATTGGAGATCCCTAAGATTGAGTCTGTGGGCCTCTTCTCATTTGATCTGCAATCTCTCCTCCCCTTGGTCGTCTCCTCCCTTAGTCTTCTAATGCCAGTGAATGCTGATGCTTGTCTTGGCATCATCCCCAAAATACTAGCATCCGATGTAATTCTTTATCAAGTCCTATATCTGATGTATTGGTAAGTCCACATTTAAAATGTACATGTGTTCCAGGGGTGCCTGGGTGACTCAGTTGGTTAGGTGTCTGACTCTTGATTCCAGCTCAGGTCACGATCCCGGGATAGTGGCTCCGACAGGACAGACCCTGCTTGGGATTCTCTTCCTCTCTCTCTGTACCTACCCTGCTTATTTATCAAGAAAATAAACTTGAAAAGAAAAGAGAAATAACATGTACTTGCGATCCATTCGCATTATCCATCCTTCCCACTTGGCTCTGTCACCTTAGTCTATATCCTCCTGTTTTGCCTTGCCTAGCCCAAGAGTTTGTCATTCCTTTGTCCTGTTTATAGTCTCAACATAGAAGCCAGAATGCTTAAGGCAAAACCAGGTAAGTGTCACTTCCCTGATGCGAAGCTTCTGGTGGGTCTCCATTTCACCTAGGGAAAAGCCAGAGTCCTCTGTGGCTGACAGAGCCCTGTGAAGTCTGGGCTCCAGTTATCTCCAGCCTCCTTTTTCTCTACCTGTGCCTGGCTCCTTTTGCTCCAGGGACACACGCCTGTTGGGTATTCCTTGAACCCTACACAAGTGCTTCAGACTGGAATCTCTGCACGTGCATTTGCTATCCACAGACCTGCATGCCGCAGTGGTCCCAGGATTTTACTCCAGTCTCCCCTCTGATGTTCCAAATCCCTTAATCCCAGCACTTCTGTTATTCTCTCTTGTTTTAACCTCTTTCTATTCTCTCTAGATAGTAGGACATATTTTTTTTACTGTTACTTCGTTAACCCCTCCACCCAACCTCCAGAGAACATGAGTTCCATGAAATAACAGATGTTTTTGTTCCCTTTGCTGCAGCTCCAGGGCTTGGGAAAGTGTGTGCAACATAGTGGGAACTGAATAAATATTTCTGAAACTAATAAATGAATGAATCAATTAATCTCCTCTGAGGCCAGGTGTTAGCCACAATAGCCCTGTGGTAGGAAATACATTCTAGAGAGTTAATAGATCGACATAAGGTTAATAGTCTAAGTCAAGTGACAAAGCTATGAAAATGGATGCCATATGAAAAACCTCTAGAGACTCTAGAAATAATGGAGTCAGAAGAGCCTTAAAACAAGGATTAAGTTCTTGCATGTACAGGTGGTGCTCATAAGGCAGTGAAATTTAGTGATGCATATTGATGTGACTTGTATACACAGGATATCCTAAAAAATTTGGTCACTTGGTAGTTTTGTGTGTCCGAGTATATTTGTATACACCAGTGTGTGTGTGTATTGTTAAAGGTCAAAATGACAAAATGTTATGTGATTACATGTTATGCCTTGGAGTAGAGTTATAATTGTGATTAGATTTATAAGTCTCACAGTCCTAAGTTTTTCTATAACTTGTATATAGATGACTTTTAGAACAAAAACTGTCATAATTGTAGTTCTAGTGTTTCATGGTAAACAACGGAAAATTGTGTGTTACGTAGGTTCTAATAAGGAAATCAGAGTTAAGCGTGGTTCTAATCAGGAAGCACGTACTTAAGAAGTGGCTACTCTGGGCAGTTTTATTCCAAGTATAATCAAGCACTGGTCCTCTTAGCTAATTATTTTACTGAATATCAGACATTAGCTTTTTTTGAAAATGATCTCTTAGCAGATGAATTTCAGAAGTGGGTTCTTGGTGACACTAAGAGTATTGTAAATCTATGGATCAGTTGAAATATTTCAGACATTCCTACTTAGGCGTGGATGGGGGGGGTGGGAACTAAGGCTTTCACCTTCAACCTGTAGGCATGAGGTCCTTGGATAAATCTCAGTGGTTCAGTGTCCAATAGAGTAATCTAGATGATTCTGATTGCCTGGTTCTAGCCCTTAGGTGAGGGAATCTGCCTCTGGATTTTGGTGTTTGCCCTCAGTGAAAAATTAATATAAGCAGTAATGGAATATATACACTGACTATAAAGGATAGGAAACTGAAGCTTTATCCAGCTTTATGTAGGTTGTAAGACCGCCTTTTGGGCTTGATTTCTAGTAAGAATGTAGTTAGTTAATGCCTCAAGAATTGCAGGATTGTCTCACGGTAACTTTCCTCCTAACCTGGTAGCTGGGGTTAGCCAGCCTCTACCTCAGATGTCTTTGGCAGGTACCAACATCTACCCAAAGGGACAGGAGTCCGTAACTGGTTTAGATCAGTAACAAACTTCATGTTTAGAAGGTGAGTGATAGTTAAAATTCTCATGTCTGTCATTTCTTCTCCACGGTTTTTTTCAGATTTCTACAAAGAATCCTTCAGATAGCTTTTATTGAAAAATGTATAGCATTGGTGAAGGATGAAGTCTTTGAGTTGTCTTTCTACCTCTTCTGGTGACGTTTTAGCACTTCAATTCTTTTGCGTGCTTTACAGATCAAAGTATGTGAAAAAATGTGGAAAGAACACCTTAGGGTAAAGATTAAAAAAATCATGTTACAGCTCAGATTTGATTTCCCATTTGCTATTTCTTGGGGAGCATTATATTATTTGCCCTTAATTTCAGCTGAAAACGTGATGCAAGATATAACCCACGATCACCATTTATCTGTTCTTCCAAAGGCAGATATGTAGATGTTTCCATTCTGAGGTTTTTTTTTTTTTTTTTTTCTTTTCACTTTGATTTGTATCCCTCTTTAACACACTGCAGAACTGGAAACATGTACTCTGTAAGCTGTATCTTTTATAAGTAAAGCTCTAGGTCAGACCTTCAATAGAAGTAAAATGGAAATCTATATCTACTCCAACTTCAGAAGAATTAAATATGAGCTTCAATGCTTCCTTTCACATTCAGCTAATATTTCACTTACTCTGGTCTACTTTGTATATTGATCATTTTTTTTTATGTAAATGAATGTTTCTATGTCCTCATCCTTTTATTGCCTTTTGAATAATTTCATGTGATAGGCACTTGATTAAAATTCTGTTTCCATCTATAGTTACATCTCCTCATTGATCTAGTTTATGTGGTGGGGGATATTCTACTCCTTTGATAACCATCATTTATAAAACAAATAACTGCAGTACCTTTTGAAGGATAACACATTGAGTTAGAATGGAACGGATAAGGATAAGATGACTCCATTTTTATTTATAATTAAGTTGGAGAATTTCTTAGTACTGTGCAAATACACACTAATCTCATCTTTACAACAGCCTTTAGAACTTGAGCATTTAAAACGTAGTGAGGGTGATGCTAACCTTGGGCACAGAAGAAAGGGTCACTTTGTAATTTTTACTTCCTCTTCTTTTCATATCTTGTCATGTAACATTTATCTGATGATTCCAGTTCAGTCTCTTCTAAGCCTCAGGTGGCATGATTCACCCCAAGGCCACATCTTACATCCAGCTTCTTCTGGGTCGGATTTTTGCCTCGGTTAAGGGGAACTGGACCATCATTCTGTACCCTGCTAAGATGCTATTGCACACTTTGCATTGTTTGCTTCTTATACTCTCTGATCTTACAGATAATTCAGTGGCCTCATTTCTGAAGTGTGAGCAGTTTTCACCAGATACTTAGATTCCACTCAAGAACTGGTATCCCTTCATTTAATGGTTATCAAATAGTGACTGAACAAGGGCTAAGGATTCAGAGATGACTAGCTTTTCCAGTGATTCTAGGTTTCCAAACTAGTTGGGAAGGTAAACGTGTATAAAAGAAAACCATGTATGCCATCATACGGTGTCTTTGGGGCAAATTAAGTCTGCTATAGAATTTTCTCTCCAAACCCTGGGGTAATCAAAATGTTTTAGAGAAGAAGGAAGCTTCATTTGGACTGTAAAGACACTATAGATATTAGGGAGATAAAGAGGACTTAAAGTTGTCATGGAGATCTGAAAAAGAAGGATTTGGCTAAATGTGCATGCCCTGTAAGCGTTACTTGTTAGTGGCTACTCTGAGTGTTACAATATGCATGTGTATTGCTAATACATACAACATACGCCTGTTACCACGTTGAGTAAAACGTTAGAAGTTCATTTAGGTCCCTCTATGGTCCTCACTTTTAAATTTCAGTTGGGGGTGTAACTTTTATTTTAAATATTCTTGTCCTTAGGGTCGTGCTCTTTTGGATTTAATGCAAACGCCTTGCAATCCACTTAGGAGATACGAGTTGATGGAATGATAGAATTCTATTGCAGGGTGGACATCTAATTCTTGACTAAGCATCAGAAGGCACATCTATGTGAGCGCAACATTTATGTGAGACTTCCTAATTACTTAATATCTGTTAAAGAGCAGTGAGCTGTCCTGGATAATGCTCCCAGTAGGGAATCAGGAATATTTGCCACACTACTCAGGCTACAGAAAGCATTGTAAAAGCTCTGTAACACTAGAATTATGTTAAAATCTTGATAATTAAGAAGCTCAAGTTTCTAAAGATGTTCAAATGAAGATATTCACCTTGGAAAGTATCTCATAGGATTGATCTTTTTTTTTTTTTTTTAGTGGTTTGTGCTGCATTGTCCCTCTATAATGACACACATTTCCTTACCAGCTCGTGGGACCGTAATGTATAATTATAGCTGAGAAAGTGTCCTTGATTCTTTTTCATATCCTTTTCTTGCCCATTCCATCTCTCCTCATCACTGTCGTCCTTAAACTACCATTTATTGATAAACTATTGTGTGTCAGGCACTGTGCTAATGCTTTAAAAGCCTACGGGTGCAAAATATTATTGGTGTATATTATAAGGGTTTATCGGGAGATCTTTTTAGGAACGTAGGAGAACATTAACTTTACAACATACTCTTGATAGAAAACAAAACAGTATTTAGTAGATGCCTATTGCATTTTATTTTCTAACTATATAAATCTCATTGACTCCATGTCATGATTTAGAGAAATAAAAGTATAAACCAGTAAGTAACATTTTTGTAGAGTTCCTATGCTCAGATTTTTAAAACAAAATTAAATTCTAGTTAATATGTAGTGAAATATTGGTTTCAGGAGTAGAATTCAGGGATTCATCACCTATATGTAACACACAGTGCTCCTCACAAGTGCCTCCTTAGTACCCATCTAGCCCATCACGCCCCACCTCCCTCCATCAACCTTCAATTTATTCTCTATCGTTGAGTCTCTTGTGGTTTGTTGCCCTCTTTTTCTCCCCACCCCTTCCCATATGTTCATCTGTTTTGTTTCTCAAATTCCACATATGAGTGAGATTGTACGGTATTTGTCTTTCTCTGATTGACTTTTTCACTTCGTATAATACACTCTAGCTCCATCCACATCATTGCAAATGGCAAGATTTCATTCTTTTTGATGGCTGACTAATATCCCACTCTGTGTGTGTGTGTTTACACATATTTGTGTTTACACACATATCATCTTTACCCATTCATCAGTTGATGGACGCATTTGGGCTCTCTCCATAGTTCGGCTATTTTTGATAATGCTGCTATAAACATTGGGGTGCATGTACCCCTGAAAATCTGTATTTTGGTGTCCTTTGGATAAATCTCTAATAGGAAAACTGCTGGATCATAGGGCAGTTCTATTTTTAACTTTTTGAGGACCTCAATGCTGTTTTATGGAGGGGTTGTACCAGTTACCATTCCTACCGGCATTGCAAGAGGGTTTCCCTTTCTCTGCATCCTTGCCAACACTTGTTGTTCCTTGTGTTGTTAATTTTGGCCATTCTGATAGGTGTGAGGTGATAATCCCATCGTGGTTTTGATTTGTATTTCCCTGATGATGAGTGATGTTGAGTATCTTTTTGTGTCTGTTAACCATCTGGATGTCTTCTTTGGAAAAGTGTCCATGTCTTCTGCCCCTTTGTTAACTGTGGTGTTTGCATTTTGGGGGTTGAGTTTGAGAAGTTCTTTGTAGATTTTTGGATAGTAACCCTTTATGTGATATATCCTTTGCAAATACCTTCTCCAATTCCATAAGCTGCCTTTTAGTTTTGTTGATTGTTTCTTTCACTGTGCAGAAGCTTTTCATCTTGATGAGGTCCCAATATTTGATATTTGCTTTTTCTTCCCCTGCCTCCAGCAACTTGTCTAGTAAGATGTTGCTCCAGAGGTATTCGGTGGCTCAGTCGGTTGAGCTTCTGACTTTGACTCAGGTCATGTTCTCACAGTTCAGGAGTTCGAGCCCTGTGTTGGGCTTGGTCTTGTCAGCACAGAGCTACTTTAGATCATCAGCCCCCTCCCTCCCGCTCTGCTCCTTCCCACTCGCTCACATGCTCTCAAAAATAAATTCAAAAACTCAAAAATAAATTAAAAAAAAAGTTGTTTTGGCCAAGGTCAAAGAGGTTTCTGCCTGTGTTCTCCAGGATTTTGATGGTTGCCTGACTCACATTTAGGTATCTCATCCATTTTTGAATTTATTTTTATGTATGGTATAGGAGAGTCTAGTTTCATTCTTCTATGTATCACCGTCCAACTTTCCCAACATCATTTGTTGAAGAGATTTTTTTCCATTGGATATTCTTTATTTGTCAAAGATGAATTGACCATAGAATTGTGGGTCCACTTCTGAGTTTTCTGTTCCGTTGATCTATGTGTCTGTTTTTGTTCTAGTACCATACTATCTTGATGACTACAGCTTTGTCATGTAGCTTGAAATCTGGAATTGTAATGCCTCCAGTTTTATTTTTATTTTTCAGGATTGTTTTCACTATTTCAGGTCTTTGTGGTTCCGCACAAATTTTAGGATTGTTTGTTTTAGCCCTGCAAACAATGCTGGTGGTATTTTGATAGAGATTACATTAAATGTGTAGATTGCTTTGGGTAGTATCAACATTTTAACCATGTTCTTCTAATCCATGAGCATGGGAATGCTTTTCCATTTCTTTGTGTCCTCTTCAATTCCTTTCATAAGTATTCTATAGTTTTTAGGTACAAATCTTTCACCTCTTTAGTTATGTTTACTCGTGGGTATCCTTGTTTTTGGTGCAGGTGCAAAATGGATCTATTCCTTGATTTCTTTTTCTGTTCTGTTATTGGTGTATAGAAATGCAACAGATTTCTTCACATTGATTTTATGTCGTGCAATGTTTCTGAATTCATGTATTCTAGCAATTTTTTGGTGGAGTCTTTTTGGTTTTCTACATAGAGTATCATGTCTTCTTCAAATAGTGAAAATTTGACTTCTTCCTTGCCAATTTATATGCCTTTTATTTCTTTTTGTTTTCCGATTGCTGAGGCTATGACTTCAAGTACTATATTAAATAGTAATGGGGAGAGTGGACATCCTTGTCTTATTCCTAGCAGTAGTGGAAAGGCTCTCAGCTTTTCCCCATTGAAAATGATACTGCGGGGGTGGGGTGGGGGGCACCTGGGTGGCTCAGTCAGGTAAGCGTCCAGTATCACCTCAGGTCATGATCTCATGGCTCAGAGATTCAAGCCCCATGTCAGGCTCTTTGCTGACAGCTTGGAGCCTGGAGCCTGCTTTGGATTCTGTGTCACCCTCTCTTTCTGCCCCTCTCCTGCTTTTGCTCTGTCTCTCTCTCTCTCTCAAGAATAAATATTAAAAATTTTTTTTAATTAAAAATGATATTAGATGTGGGTCTTTTGTGTATGGCCTTTATGATGTTGAGGCGTGTTCCATCTATCCCTACTTCATTGAGGGTTTTTATCAAGAATGAATGCTGTATTTTATCAAATGCTTTTTCTGCATTTATCGACAGGATCATATGGTTCTTATCCATTCTTTTATTTTTCTTTTTTTTTTCATTTTTTATATTTGAGAGAGCATGAGCGGGGAGGGGCAGAGAGATGGAGACAGAACTGAAGCAGGCTTCAGGCTCTGAGCTGTCAGCACAGAGCCTGATGTGGGGCTCGAGCTCATGAGCAGTGAGATCATGACCTGAGTCAAAGTCGGACACTTAACTGACTGAGTTGCCCAGGTGCCCTTTATCCATTCTTTTATTAATGTGGTGTAACTGTTGATATGAAAATATTGAACCAGACCTGCAGCCCAGGAATAAATCCCACCTGATCATGATGAGTAATTTTTTAATATACTGTAGGATGCAATTTGCTAGTATCGTGTTGAGCATTTTTGCATCTATTTATATCAGGGATACTGGCCTATAATTCTCCTTTTCATTGGGGTCTTTGGTTTGGAATCAAGGTACTGGCTTCATAGAATGAGTCTAGAAGCTTTCTTTCCATTTCTATTTTTGGAACAGTTTGAGAAGAATAGGTATTAACTCTGCTTTAAATGTCTGGTAGAATTCCCCTGGGAAGTCATCTGGCCCAGGACTCTTGTTTATTGGGAGATTTTTGATAATGGATTCAGTTTCTTTGCTGGTTATGGGTCTGTTCAAATTATCTATTTTTTCCTGTTTCAGTTTTGTTAGTTTGTGAGTTTCTGGGAATTGGCCCATTTCTTCCAGGTTGCCCAGTTTGTTGGCATATAATTTTTTGTAGCGTTCTCTTAAAATTGTTTGTGTTTCTGTGATGTTGGTTGTGATTGCTCCCTTTCTACCTGCCCCCCATTTTTGTTTTTTGTTTGTTTTTTTAATTTTGAGAGTGTGAGAGAGCGCCCCCATGACTTGGGGAAGGGAAGAGAGTGAGGAGAGAGAGAAAATCCCACTGCAATTCCAGTGCAGAGCCTGATGTGGGATTCAAACTCATGAACCATGAGATTGTGACCTGAGTTTAAAACCAAGAGCCTGATGCTTAATCAGAGCCACTAAGGTATCCTCAGAGCCACTAAGGTGTCCCAGATCTCTCCTCTTCCATTTGTGATTTTATCTACTTGGGTCCCTTCTATTTTCTTTTTGATAAGTCTGGCTTAGCAGTTTATCAATTTTACTAATTCTTTCAAAGAACCAGCTCTTAATTTCATTGATCTCTTCTGTGTTGTTGTTTTTATATCCTTGCTTTCTTCTCTAATCCTTATTTTCACTCCTGTTGGTGTTCTTTTTTGATGTTCCTTTTCTAGCTCCTTTAGGTGTAAGGTTAGGTTGTGTTTTGGGGACCTTTCTTGCTTCTTGAGATAGGGCTGAACTGCAATAGCCTTTCCTCTTAGGAGTGCCTTTGCTGCCTTCCAAAGGGTTTGGACTGTTGTATTTTTCATTTGCTTCCATGTATTTTTTTATTCTTTAATTTCCTGGTTAACCCATTCATTCTTCAGTAGGATGTTCTTTGATCTCATGTATTTGAGGCCTTTCCAAATTTTCTCTTGTGGTTTACTTGAAGTTTTATACTGTGGTCAGAAAATATGCATTTTATGATCTTGATCTTTTTGTACTTGTTGAGGGCTGATTTGTGACACAGTATGTAATTTATTCTGCAGAATGTTCCATGAGCGCTTGAGAAGAATGTGTATTCTGCTTTCGGACAAAATGTTCTGAGTATATCTGTTAAGTCCATACAATCCAGTGTGTCATTCAATGCCATTGTTTCCTTGCTGATTTTTCTGCTTAGATTATCTCTCCATTATTGTAAGTGGAGTGTTAAATCCACTAATATTATTAGTAATGAATTTCTTTATGCTTGTGAATAATTGATTTATATATTTGTGTATCTCTAAGTTGGGGGAATAAATACAATTCTTATATCTTGTTAATGGATAGACCCCCTTAATTATGATACAATGCCCTTTTTCATCTCTTGTTACAGTCTTTGTTTTAAAATCTACTTTGATATAAGAACGGCTACTCTGGCTTTCTTTTGACCTCCATTATCATGATAGGTTGTTGTCCAACCCCTTACTTTCTATCTGCAAGTGTCTGTAGGTCTGAAGAGTCTCTTGTATAGAGCATATAAGTGTGTGTGTGTGTGTGTGTGGGTGTGTGTGTGGGTGTGTGTGTGTGTGTGTGTTTATCCATTCTGATACCCTATATCTTTTGATTGGAGCATTTAGTCCATTTATTTTCAGAGTCATTATTGAAATATAAGAATTTAGGGCCATTGTGTTACCTGTAGAGTTGGTGTTTCTGGTGATGTTCACTTGTCTTTTCTAGTCTTTTTGCTTTGGTCTTTTTATCCCCCCCTTTCTGAGTACCCTTTAAGACTTCCTGCAGAGGGGTGCCTGGGTGGCTTAGTCGTTTGAGCATCTGACTTCAGCTCAGGTCATGATCTCATGGCCTGTGAGTTGGGACCCACATCGAGCTCTGTGCTGACAGCTGGGAACCTGGAGCCTGCTTTGGAGTCTGTGTCTCCCTCTCTCTCTGCCCCTTCCCCACTTGTGCTCTGTTTCTCTGCCTCTCAAAAATAAATTAATTAAAAAAAATTTAAGACTTTCTGCAGATATGGTTTAGTGATCATGAACTCCTTTAGTATTTGTGAAGCTCTTGATCTCTCCTTCTATTCTGAATGTTAGCCTTGCTGGATAGAGTTTTGGCTGCAGATTTTTCCCATTCAGCACATTGAATATTTCCTTCCATTCCATTCTGGCCTGCCAAGTTTCAGTGGACAGGTCTGCTGTTAAACTTCCGTGTCCACCCTTGTAGATTAAGGACCTTTGTCCATGGCTGCTTTCAGAATTCTCTTTATCTTTGCATTTTTCAAGGTCCACTATGATACTTTGTGACATTGACCAGTTTTTGTTGATTTTCAAGGGAGTTTGCTGTGCCTCTTAGACTTGGATACCTATTTCCTTCCCCAGATTAGGGAAGTTCTCAGCTATGATTTGTTCTGTTACCTTTTCCCACTTTTCTTCTGAGACTCCTATAATATGGATATTGTTTCACTTTACAGAATCCCTGAGTTTCCTAAGTCTGCTTTCATGATCTAATAGTTTTCTTTCCATCTTCTTTGCAGCATATTTTTTGTAATTTTATCTTCTATATCACCTATTTACTCCTTTGCTTCTTCAGTCATCATTGTGACTATATCTAGTCAGTTTTGCATATCAGTTACAGCTTTTTTTTTTTTATTTCAGCCTGGATAGTTTTTAGGGCTTTGATCTCTGCAACAAGGGTTTCTCTGGTATCTTCTATGATTTTTTTCAATCCCAGCTAGTAGTCTAATGACTATTGTTCTCCATTATTGTTCAAACATATTGCTTATGTCTGTATTGAGCAAGTCCTTGGCTTGCTTCAAGAATAAGCAAGCTTCCTTCAAGAAGAAGTGATTTCTTCTTGATCTTTCTTTTGGGGAGAATTCCTCTGTCTTGTCATTTTGGCCAAGTTTCTGTCCCTTAGGTGTTTTTAAAGCTTGTTCTGTTTCCTGCACTTGAAAGTAATGCTGTTTTCAAAAAGGGTCTACACTGTCCAGGGAGTGGCACTTCAGGAAGTGTTTCTGGTGCATGGTGTGTGTACTCTGCTGTTAGGTTTTGGCTGCTCTTTCCCACTGGTCAGTCCTCTGTGGAGCACCTCCTTGCTTGCAGTGGGAATGTTTGAACCTTTAACTAGGTGTGCTTTGGTTTGTTTGTTAAAATAAGCCTGGAAAAAAAAAACCTTGATTCGAAGAAAAAAACAAAAAGAAAGGAAAAGGAACAGAAAAGCCCAATAATAATAATAATAACCCCCCCCCAAAACTATATAAACCTGATTCTAAAGAAAAAGGAAAAAAAGAAAAGGAAAAGAAACCTGATTAAAAACATGAAAACCAAACAAAAAACTGAGTCTGATTCCAGAGGGATGGGGGAAGGAAGGGGGGGGTGTGTGATTAAATCTGGTCCTATTTCCACCAGAACTGCAGGTGGTGCTTGGAAGCACTTGATTTTCAGTATACTTGGTGCATGAAGGGTACTGCTTGTGCTGGTTGGGAGGAGAGCCCTGCTGAGCTGGCTGAGAGTCTGTTGAGTGTGTTCTGCCCCAGGAAATAAGCAGTTGCCAGGCACGGGGGACAGGGTTTGGTGTAAGCAGGTCCTGCCCTCCACTGCAGGCTGCTGTACTGCTCTGTGAAGTCCCATGTTGGTGTTGAGGGAGGAAATGGTGCCCCCCTACCCTCTATTCCCCAGAGAGGGGATCTCACAACCCTGCTGTTCAGGAAGCCCATAATAAATAGCGAGGGCAGTCGATGTGCCCTGAGCCACAGCTTTGGTGCATGGCTGGGATTCAAAACTAGAAATCTTTAAGAACCCGGCACCACATGGATCCACCCCTGCTTCTCTGGAGTTGAGCTTCTCTGTGCTGTGTCTGATGTCCTTTGTCCCCCCCAAACGAGTCCCATGCCTGTTGTGTGTGTGGAAACTATGGTGTAGCACTGTGAGAAGCCACAGCCAAGTTATTGGAATTCTGGATGTGCCTCTCTCCCCTGAAGACAAAAGCCTTTTGCTGGCATCTGTGAGGTATTTTGTCCTTGGAGCGGCATTATACCGTATTCCAAAGGTACTCCAGGAATAAGGGAAACATCCTCTCCCACTGCACCTTGGAGATCCCTACACCCTGCTATGCACTCCTGGGCCAGTGCCCTCCTCCCAGGAGCCGACGCCCCAGCTTCGCTCCAGGGAAAGTCGCACACATCCAGAACCTCACATTTTGAGCTCCACATGCTGTTTACAAAAACCTGTGACACCCAGTATTACTTGATCCCAAGTCTGTGGTCCAGAGAGGTTTTTCTTTAGTACAAATCTTACGATGCACTCTTCCAACACTTCTTTCTTTCTCTCCCTTTTGTCTCTCCATAGAAAGCGTTCCCTCCCCTTCATGGTGCTGCCATTTTTCTTTTCCTCCATTTACTTACATGTACCTCACTCTTGCCATTCTGTTTCCCTTCAACCTTGGAGATCCTTCTGTTACTCTGCAGGTCAATTTCCTGAGTGGTCCCAGTGATCTGACCTCAGTATAGCTGTGTTTAAGGGACCAGGAATGCCCAGGGTCCCCCTACTTCTCTGCCATCTTAACCCCTCCCCTCATGGTCAAACTTTTAAAACAATTGCATGCATTGTCTTAATTTTAAGAACAAATTTAAAAAGTAGCAAGTCATTTTATCCTTGTTATAAAAAGGCAGAAATAAACTTTTTACATGACACATTTTCCTGTGCTTACATAGCTAAGATGTGGTGAAGCCGGGATTGAAATCCACATGTGTCTGCAGCAGAGAAATGGAGAATTGGGTAGACCTAAAACCTAGTTTCAGTTAATTTTAAATACTTGATGTAAAAATTATTTTGGATTTTCATTCTTCCGAGTGAAGAAAAACCCCATACCCGCCCCCCGTTTTTTTCTCCTATCTTAGTTGACTGTCGTGCTTGAGATGGGTTATGGTTAGTCCAGGATGTTGGGGTTCATTATCATGTTTTCATATTCAATGTCCTATTCAATTTCGTACTCAACTAAGTAAGATTCTAACAACTACTGATAAGGTCTCTGGATATCATGAAGGATGAAGAGGAAACCAATTTTAAGTCATATGACAAGGTTAACGTAAAGCTCTTTACTTTGTCATGTTCAATATTTGGTCCTCGGGTCTTTTGGAGCAGGTGTGGTCCTTTCACTCAAAGCAAGCATTGTCAGCCTGTAGAGCCCCCTCTAATGTTGCTAATCTTACAGCCCATCTCTCCCTCTCGCCCTCACTTCTCTCACCACCTGCATTTTAGAGAGCAGAAAAATAGAGGGCAAACCTAGTACGTGTCCTTATTCCCCTGACTGTGTTCCTTTTTCATCTCTCAGTAGAGTTCAACAACCCTGCACATCTTCTCTTCCACACTATATCCTAGGTGGAATTTTATTCTTTAATTTTAATAGGCCATTCTTTCTCATTGTTGTTAAACAGCTTTTGAGAGTTCATTCAGCATTTGAGTTCCTATAGAAGAGACTGCCTTAATATGTCACACTTCCGAAATGAGAAGCTGTCTGATGCCAAACCCTTTCCTCCAAACACCTGGCAACCACTGATCATTTTACTGTGTCTATAGTTGTGCCTCGTCCAGAATGTCATACACTTGCAGTCATGCAGCATGTAGCTTTATAAGGGCTTGATAGTTCCTTTAAATAGTTACTCTGAACAGTCTGCCTGAATATACCACAATTGGTTTATCCATTTACCTATCGAAGGCCATCTTGGTTGATTAGGTTTTGATGATTCAGAATAAGGGAGCTATAAACATTTTTATGCAGGTGTTTGTGGGGACATGAGTTTTCACATCAGTTGGATAAATGTGTTTAGCTGTATTCCAAAGTTTACATTCACAGTTTACATTCATACCAGCGATATGAGAATGCCTGTCCTCCACATCTTTGGCAGCAGTTGATGATGCCAGTTTTTTTGGATTTTTATCTACATAGTTAAGTAGTGTTACCTTATTGTTCCAACTTGAAGATCTCTACTGACAAATGATGTTGAGTATATGTTCATACATTACTTAACAGCAGATTTTCTTATTGAGTTGTATCTTTCAAAAAACGTTAAAATTGTAATTTTGAAATGATTTCAGACTTACACAAAATTGTAAACACATTACAGAGCATTACCCTATAAATTACATCAGATGTATGTTAAACCATAACTTGATAAAAAGTTAACTAAGCTATAGGGCTTATTCAGATTTTCCCAACTGTTAGTAATGTTCTTTTTCCACTCTAGGATCAAAATTACTATTGTGTACTACATTTAGTGTTCATGTCGTCTTGATGTCCTTTAATCTATAACTGTTCCTCTTTGTCTTCTAAGTCCTTGAGCATTTTGAAGAGTACTGGCCCAGTTATTTAGTAGAATAGACCCTTGCATTTGGTTTGTATGATGTGTCCTTAGGATTTAATTCACGTTGTACAGTTTTGGTAAGAACCCCACAAAGCAATGATGTGTCCCTCTCACCGTATCCTATCAGGAGACCCGTGATGTTGACTTTTTTTTCCTTCAGTTAATGGTCATGTTAACTTTAATCACTTGGGTAAGGTGTTGTCTGTTGTTTCTCTGTGTTTGTTTTTTTCATAATATCTGAGGAGATTCATGGAGACCATATAAATAACTTTTTTTTTTTTTCGTCATGAGTTAGTATACTACTTTTATCACTCACTAATGAATTACTTGGCTGGGCCAAATGGTGGTTCTTCTATTTTTATCATTCCTTTTATATTTGTTGGAATTTGCCTGCCAGAAATAGTTCCCTTTCCCCCTTTGGACTTAATTTATTTGTTAGTATGTTCTCCTGGTATCTTGTTCTACTTGGGATCTTTGCCATTACTGTCATTTTCGCTCAAATTGGCCCAGATTTGGCCAGTGGCAGCCCTTTCAAAAGGCACCTTTACCCATATGATATGCTCTAAATTTGCTATAAGTTGAAACCTAACACCAGACAACACATTTCAATAAAAAGGAAGCCTACACAAAAGAATTCACTTGTATATGGGGCCCCTGGGTGGCTCAGTCGATTAAGCATCTGACTTCGGCTCAGGTCATGATCTCGTGGTGTGTGGGTTTGAGCCCCATGTCAGGACAGCTCAGAGACTGGAGCCTGCTTCCGATTCTGTGTCTGTCTGTCTGTCTCTCTCTCTCTCTCTCTGCCCCTCCTCTGCTCCTGCACTGTCTCTCTCAAAAATAAACATTAAAAATTTTTCAAAATTTAACCTTGTATAAAATTTACATATTATGTATTCATGTGATTATGTGTGGGTATGCATATATACGTTTGTGTAAAAAGGTCTTGACTTTGAATGAAGTATTTTAACAGTTACTATTGACTTTTTTTTTTTTTTTAAAGCACGTAGCCTCTGTAGCGTAAGATTTTCCTCCAGAAACAAAAAAATGATGTTCTTCACCAGATGGTTTTGCCTAAACAAAATATCTGTTCAAGTTGATGGGTCAATTGATTCATTTGCTTAACAAATTGAACCGAGAAAAGAAGCCCAGGTCCACCGGGAAGGGGACCAGAAGAGCTCGACTTTTCCTCACATCCTTGGTCAGGTCATACAAGCTTAGGCACTGCACTGATGAGGAAAGGTGGCCACTTTAAAATGATACATGGGAGGCAACCCACAGAGTTGAACCCGGGGCCTTTATTTATTGGAGGGAATGTAAAAAACAAGGATACACTGGAGGCACGAAAGGTGGGTTTATCCGAATGCTGACACGTTACTAATAGTCCTACCTGGCACCTCGTTCCACACATGGCAGGGGTAGCCATCACCTCTGCCACAGAAAATGAGCTCCATTTCTACTTAAGAATTTTCTGCTCATATTAAACTTCTTCTTCTCCCTCCTCCTCCCACCCCTCCCTCCACCCTCTCCTCTTCCCCCTTTTTTAAAGTTTATTTTCAGAGAGTGGGACAGGGGCAGAGAGAGAGGATCCGAAGCAGGCTCCAAGCTGTCAGTGCAGAGCCTGATGTGCTGGGCTCTGTCCCATAAACCGTGAGATCATGACCTGGACCAAGATCAAGAGTCTGATGCTTAACTAAGTCGCTCAGGTGCCCCACATTCTTTGCTTTTTAAGCCAACCCCTTCAGAGGTTCATAGATATTGACATCATAACTACAAATCCATTTTTCTTCTGTTATATCATACCTGGAAGCTGACAATCCAGCATAACTAAAGTAAATCTTGATTATTTTGTAAATTTTGTAAAAAGTAAATTTTGATTATTGAAACCTTGTACTTTCTGGCAATCCGTATACAGTAAGTTCCAGAGGAAAAGCCACTGAGAAAATTAGAAATAGGCGTCCGTTCTGAAAAAGCAATCTTAGGAAGGAGTAAAGCCACGATCAGGAATACTTCTTACTCCTGAAATGGCAAACTTGGGGGATGAGAGCCAACGAGAAGCCCCAGTTTGCAATGTCAGAATCCAGAGAAAAATAAACCTAACGTGAGCCACTCTTCTGGCCCGTATCTTGACTGTTTGGGCAGTGCTTGATTTTTGTGTCCTGCAAATGAGGAGCTGCAGTGCGAGGTCAGGCTGGTGGCCAGCAGTGGTCATCCCCGTCACGTTCCTGTGTCATCTGCTGTAGCCACACACAGATCGTTGGGTCACGAGTTCATCTGGCCTTGGCGAGTGAAATAAGGGGACAGATGGGAGTTGCAACTCTCTTCATCTGTATCCAGTATACTCCCTGTAGAGGTACTACTGCTTTTTCTTTTTCTTTTTTTTTTTTTTTAAGATCCTAAATGTTAATGGTAGATACTTAAATCATTTGATTGCTGTTCAGTTGGGGGTAGTTGGTTTAAGTCTTAAATTGTAGGAAACTACCTGTTTTGACCCAGCTGAAACAGAAACAGCTCTATGCACTGAAACTCTATGTCCCTTGAGACCACAGTGGCACTTCAGGAAGCACCGTGCTGAGGAAGGGAGCACCCCGAGCTGCTCAGAAGCTAAATATTCTTTTGAACTTCGTGAACCTTTTTTGTTGTCTGGCTGCTTGGGACCTCAACCCTTTGCCCCGATTTGAAATCGGTTTTTCCAGACGGTTTTTTTTAACCTTCTATTAAAAACTCGAGTTTGGATAATACTGTCACTTAAGCACTGTGTAGTAGGTCTTATATCTCCTGTAGTCTTTCTCTCCTAATCCAACAAAGCTCATCTTTAGCCTGTGTTTTTTTTTTTTTTAATTTTTTTTTTCAACGTTTATTTATTTTTGGGACAGAGAGAGACAGAGCATGAACGGGGGAGGGGCAGACAGAGAGGGAGACACAGAATCGGAAACAGGCTCCAGGCTCTGAGCCATCAGCCCAGAGCCCGACGCGGGGCTTGAACTCACGGACCGCGAGATCGTGACCTGGCTGAAGTCGGACGCTTAACCGACTGCGCCACCCAGGCGCCCCTAGCCTGTGGTTTTGTATTCGTTTTCATAAGATTTTTCCAACAATTCTTAAAGGATACTATTACAAATATATTTATAACATATAGGCTAGTTACTTGGGTTGGTAGCCCAGGATATAAATATTCGTTAACCGGTATACAAATTGGTTCTGCATATGTAATGGTTTTAAGTAGACTTTCACGTGTCGTGGGTAGGACTTCCTTCGTTGTACTTAAGGTGTTGTGCTAGATGAAGTATATCTTCACCTAGAAACTGTAGAAGCAGTTTCTACAACTGCTAAGCACTTTATTTGCATTATCCTGTGCAATACTTAGGAAGCATATTCATTCACCACATCTACTGTGGGCTCAACCTTGTGTGCTAAGTGTTGAGGGGAAGCCACATCAGAAGGAACATGCCCTCTGCCCTCAAGAGACTGAAGATGTGACAAGAGAAATTTACATTTGTATTACCCAAACAAACAGACAGTTATGAACTGTGAAAAGGGCCAGGAAAATGTAGGGGTTGAGGGAAGACTTCCCATGGGAAGGAGCAGCGGAATAAACTTCAATATACAGAGGAGCTATATAGACGGGGAAAATAACCATTTTTTAAAAACCCTGAGGCAGGGAGGAGTAAGGCTGAGTTTTGAGATACAGGAAGAAGGTTTTATGGCTGGAGGAAAGGGGAGGCTGGATAGTGAACTCAGGCTTCTAACAAGAAAAGTGGTAGGTCAGGTTGAAACTGTTGGGTCTTAGAAGAACAAAGGTATCACAGAATTTGAAGTTGGAGGGGTGTGATTTGTGATGATACTCAACATTTTACAAGTGTACTCTACTTAGTGGAAAACAGAATGGAGTTGGGAGCCAGAGGGGGGTGTAGGCTGTGGGGGCTTGGCTCTGCCTCGAGTCAGAGGCTGAGATCATAAACAATACGCCTCTGAAATCCTCAAGCTTCTAGTCTGAAGATTGTGCGCTTTTAGTGCTTAACTAACGGGCAGTCAGGATTTCTGTTACTCCCTTTGAAAATTAGCAGCTATAAAGTTAAAGGGGAGAGGCCCACATACGCTGGCTGTTGCCTGAATTCTTTCCGCCCAGCAGTTCTCCACCCTTACTACACCTTGCAATCAACAGGAGAGCTTTCCTTTTTTCTTTTCTTTTTTTTTTAAATTTACATCCGAATTAGCATATAGTGGAACAAGGATTTCAGGAGTAGATTCCTTAGTGCCCCTTCCCCATTTAGCCCATCCCCCCCTCCCACAACCCTTCCAGTAACCCTCAGTTTGTTCTCCACATTTATGAGTCTCTTAGGTTTTGCTCCCTCCCTGTTTTTTTTATTATTTTTGCTTCCCTTCCCTTACGTTCATCTGTTTTGTCTCTTAAAGTCTTCACATGAGTGAAGTCCTATGATATTTGTCTTTCTCTGACAGGAGAGCTTTTCAATTTACTGAGCCCTGGGCCCCACTCCCAAGGAAACCGGTTTTGTGATACAGCACAGATCTTTTATAAAGTGTCCCAGTCGATTCTATTGTGCATTCACAGTTGAGGACCCCTGTTCTGTCTCCTCCAATTTCTTCTAGGGAGCTTGACACCTGGGTCAGCGCTTAAATTAGGTCTTGACATGAATGTGGAATGTTCCTAGACATCAAAATTTTATATTAAAAGACAAACAAACAAACTTGGTGTCTTTCAAACCACATAGATTTTTTTTTTATATGAAAATCGATTACCATACATATAGGTTTGGTAAGATGACTGAAGTCTAAATCTACTCTGGGCTGCTTGATAGTACCTTTTGGTGGTCATGAAAATATTCTCTAACTGCACCGTGAGACAACACAGGAATGAGGTGTTTGTGCTTGACACCAGAGTTGTTCCGGTTATTTCCCTGTTCCTAAATCAGATTCCTCAAGAGAGCCTCTCTGGAAGCAGAATCAACACGAGTGTTCACAGCCAATCTCTTCCAGTGAAATAATTATGCATCGCTGTAACTTCAGCCATCTTCCCTCCACTTCGGTGCTCTAAATGACTGGTTCAGAATGCCCTTTCCTCAGTGACATGGAAAAGAACACGATACAAGTTTCCTTTCAGCTGAGGAGCTAATAATGAGAAAATATTATGTCTGTCTTTGGCAAGGAAAGACCCCAAGAGAATTCTAAAGAGTTGTTTCAACTAGCATCTCATTACAAGTGGAAACCTTTTTCATTTTAACTCACTGAAAAGATATCCAAAATACGTATTTTGTCTTTGGTTCCAAGAATAATCCCTTGGGGTTTAGGCACCAGTGTCTTTTTTCAATAAACCATATTTCTTATTATCGAATGGAGAGAGAGTTGATAACATTCATTAATAAAAAATAAAATTCTTTAGGAGACTGTAGATGATTCAGGGGCCTAATGTAAAACAAAAATTTACCACGTAATTTATTGGAAAGATGATTTTACTGAGGTTTAATAGAATTTATAGAAGACTATATTCCAATTCATTTTGTGATTTTGAAATTAAGTGATAATTGTGCTTACTGCTGGCAACAGTGAAAGGGTCATACCTATTCCTCTGCAATACTATGAATTAAAGATATTTATCGTCACATTTATTCTTGGGTGTATACAATTTTTCTTCAAACAGCTCCTTCCTACTCTGCTGTAATGTGTCTACTTAGCTAGGTGATAGTCCCCAGTTAAACACGGATCTAGGTTTTGCCATGAAGGCTGGTTCTAGATCATTAAAGGCCATGATTCATTGACTTTAAGATTGGGGAGATTATGCTAGATCATCTGACTGGCCCAATTTAATCCGTAGAAAGGATTTAAGAGTAGAATTGAGGAGTTTCATGACAAGGAGATTCTGTCTTTTGGTCATAAGCTTCATTTCATGGACAAGAATTTTCGTCTGTCCTTCCTGACTGTCTGCCCTGTGGTTGAAGTTGCCTCGTAGCTTTCATAATCTGGTAAACCAGTTCCTTGCAAAGTCTATCTTACAGTACCTCCTCTTGTTCTCTCTGTAGCCCGTCTGCTGCTCCCACCTTGTGGTCTTTTAGGTCCTCACTATGTTCATCCTGTAGGAGTGTTCTCCGGAGCAGTGCTTCTTGGAGATTCACCTGAAGACCTTGTAAAACACAGGTGGTTCTGTATAGTAAATCCGGTGTGGAGTCCTGAGTACCTACATTTCCACTATCTCCTAGATCTGAGATTGGTAAAGCCTTTTTTGTTTTTTTTTTGTAAAACGCTAAATAGTAAACATTCTAAGTTTTATGAACCGTACGGTCTCTGTTACACTGCTTGTTTCTGCTATTGCAGTACAAAAACGGCCACAGATCATATAGAAATGAATGGATGTGGTTTGTTCAATAAAATTTTATTGACAAAAAAGGTAACTGGCACTGAAGATTGCCCACGCTTGTCCTAGAGTCTGCCAATGCAACTGGTTCAAGGGCCACACTTACAGTAGCAAAGTTTTGGAGCAAAGGTTCAGAGCAGTAAAGCATAAATTTTTGTGAGGTGTTTTGTTTCTGTAGGTTGCTGGAGGCTTCTACCGGCTCAAAGAGCCAAGTTAAACATCTTTGGCCATTTTGTGAACTGCAGACTCTTCATACGTTGAAATGGGCCCTGGTGGAATATTTCACCATGGAAATCAGCAAATGCTAAAACTCAGGACTTTTAATCCACACCCCCCACCCCCAGAGGTTTTAACAGCAAACCGCTGGTGGTGGTAACTCCTTCAGGGTTGTTTACAACTTGATTTGATCAAGGTTGAAAAGATTAGAAATAAATAAATAAATAAATAAATAAATAAATAAATGGTAAATGAATTATTTCAGCTGACATCCATTAAAATTGTGTCAAAATTTGACTTTTGGGGGGTGGTCTTTGTCAGACACAATAAGTAATTCATCTGATTCTTATGGAAAAAATAAGATTCAAATATTTATGGATTTTTGGCACCTGTTTTTCCCTTGAAAATGTGAAAACAGATATTTTAGACCACAAATAGTTGACTAAGGATTAAAGGTAACCTCTCTCACTTTCCTTACGCGCTATGATCAGTGAGAGGCAACACGGTAGTGAAAGTCACATGATGTTGAGCGTAAAAGGATTTATTTTCAATTCAATTGACCATATCTATTTTCTCCCTTGAATTTGGAAGAGCCATTATTTTTATTAGCCATTAGTGTCATCCCCGGTAGAAGTCTAAGCTCAATTTGTAAGTGTTTAGTATTGGAAGTGTCTGCTCATCTTCACGTTTTGTAAGCTGATTGGAGTTGGAGAGGTGATGGTGAGTAATTAGAATGTCATAGCCACTTTGCAGCAGAGCTGGGCCTGGAACTCGGGCCTTCTGACTTCCCGGGCAGCGCTCATTCCGCTGTGCGCCAGTCTCCTTCAGCGCTGCTGAGCTCACACTGTGCACCAGGCCGTGTGCCAGGCTCTGGTCATACAAAGCAGAATAGAAGACGTCCCCTGCTCTCGAGAAGCTTCATCTCCTGCAGGTAAAGAAGTGATTTCAGCGTGCTGGAAGTTTTAATGTAGGCAGAAAAAAAAGTTCTGTGGGTGTAGAACGTGGAAGGAAGAACTCTGAAAAAGGTAAGTTGAGAAAAACTTTCAAGAGAAGAAACATTAGATCTGTTTCTCAGAATGTTTGCTGAGGGATTGAATGAGTACACGGACGCATGCATAATGAATTGGGGTAAAATCATGAGTCTGATGACTCGGTAATGGCATCTACGTAGATGCGTTTCCTTTGCCTATTGTTCCCGAGCTGTCCGATAAAGGAAGGGTTTTCTGTAGGGATCCTTGTTGAGCAGGATGAGGAAGGAACTCATTTAGGTTCATGTGTCCCCACCCAAAACACAACACGCATCCGGAGACAGCAGGGACACTGTGTTAGGAGGCGTGTTAAATCCATCACCTCAGGGGTGAAGAAGCAAAGGAGGCTAGTGGGTGGTTTCTATGGCATTCATGGCACCCAAGTCTTGGCTGTTAATTTGTAAAGCTCCTATCCCTAGGCTGCTCCGTTTTCCCTCAGATGTGCAGCAAAGCCTCACATTGGCTCCTGGGAGACAAATGTGTGCATCTCTTCCCGGTTTGATATTGGGTGAGGTCATGTTGGCAGCCTGCCGTTAACCATGGCGGGAGTACTTAGACCATGGAAATCCACAAAAAACGTAGGTCAGGGACTCGTGTTCTTGGTGTTTTTTTGGCGGGGTGTGTGTGTGTGTGTGTGTGTGTGCGTGTGCGTGTGTGTGTGTGTGTGTGTGTGTGTGTGTGTTTTAAATAAAGGAGAGCTTGTTTACCACCATCTTCTTGTACGTTTGTCTGTCTTTACTGACTTCTGGCAACGGATGGAAAAAGTAACCAGACTGAAGGCAGCACAAGTACAGGGTTGTAGAGTTGGCTGGAGAGAATGGGCTGAAGCTGGTTGGTGGCCATGATGGCTGTGATGTTTGAGGGGCTTAGACCTAGCAGACCCTCTGAGTCTGGGAGCATGGAATCAGGGCAAAAGAGTGAAAACTCACACTGGTGTGTGTGCACATGCCTACCTGTATGTGGAGAGAAACCCACTCCATGGTTTTTCCCCTCGAAGGCCTTGGTCTTTTGTTCAGATGCCTTCATAAGTTTGGCCAGGTTTTCTGTTGTTGCTCAATTTGGCAAGCTTTAGGGATTCAGAGAAACCTTACAACTTGACCTAGACTTGTCTCAGTGTTAGTGAGATTCCACTGTCATTCAAAGTAGTGACATTTAAGTTCCTTTGTTTTTGTTTGTTGTACTTAGAAAATTTTTTAAAGTTTATTTTGAGAGCGTGAGAGCAGGAGGGGAGGGGTAGAGAGAGGGAAGAGAGAGAATCCCAGGCAGGCTCTGGACTGCCAACTTGGGGCTGGATCTCGGGAACTGTGAGATCTTGACCTGAGGTGAAATCAAGAGTCAGACGCTTACTTGACTGAGCCAGCCAGGCACCCTTTTATTTCTGTTTTGGAGTGAGAGATTCCATTTGAATGAGAACAAATTCAGCTTAGCATCTGTGCATTCCAGTGTTCATTGTTGATTGTCAGTTTCTTTTCTGGATTCTTTTTTCCCTTTACCTGATTCTCTTACATGTTCTTATCCTTGTCTTTTACAGGCCTTTTTATCTCTCTTTGCTTGGAAATTATTCTTTTGGTTTAGTATGTTACAGGAAGGAACATTTTGCCTCCAGGTGAAATCGATAATGTGGACCAGAGGTCTTTGGCTGGTTAGAGAGATTTTGTGCCTTCACGTTTTGGTGTGTCCCTTTTCCTAACTTAATTCTTGTTTCCTATTTTGCTTAAGGGACTACCACAATGTCTGGGACTACCAGATGTTAGGGTCTGACTGGACAAGCTTTTGTTTTCTTTCCTTTCAGGTTGTCAGACTGCGGGCAGTGAATGTGTAGTAGTAATGGGCCCGCCAAGTTCTGAACTTCTTCCATCTTTTGTACTTCTCTTTGGGGCGACAAGACTCAAAGGTTTATGCCGCCTCCAATGGCCCCTGGGCTGAACTCTGTATTTCCTTCACATACTTCAGAAACGGTACGAAGATTGTGAGCAGATTTGATTTTTTTAGTGACCTGGCATCACTAGCAATTAATAAAAGCTGACTTGTGTTTTGGTCACTTAATTAAATTTCTCTCACCTACTTCTTTATTTTGCCTTAAGTCAGAAGTGTTCAAAGCTAATTTACTTAGTTGGGGATGAGACCGTGGCTGTGCATTCCCAATCCTGGATAATTATTTCCCTTACCGGCTTTTGACCTTGTAACACAGATAATTTGGAATGCAGCTCTTTGAAAACCAATTTCCAAATATAGATCTTTCCTGAATGTGATTTTGGGGGCGACTTTCATTAGTCTGTTCAGAGATTGGATAAAGTATTTACCCAAATCAAATATCTAGTGCTTAAAACTCAGAGAAAATAGAGAAATGAATTTAGAAAAGCTAGAAAAGTATTCACATAAATTCCACTGTGAATATTAAATTCCCAAAAGGAAATATACATGGGCACACCTGACAGGCAGTGGAATACTATTTGTGACATTACTAGAAAACAAGATAATAAAGGTGTTCAACTTATTTCCTTCATTTTAATTAGAAGTATTTTAAACATGGAAAATTTTCCTAAGAAAAAAAATTCAAAATGGTGTATCACTAGCCAATTACTGATTCAAATTTCATCCCTTACAGAAGTCCTACTGTAAAGGATTTTCACTATTAGTCCCTTTTGAGTTTTACATCTTGTACATAGGAAATATATTTACAGTATATTCATACAGAACAGGCTCTGTTAACCCATCACTTTGCTTCAAATATGCAACCAGGTGTTAAGAGTATGTGAAAAGCTATTTTCTTTCAAGTGCCATTTTTGAGAAGAAAAAAAGCAAAAATACTGATGCACAGAGAATTGAAGTAAATTAATCTGATAATATAAGTGAACTGAACAAGCTGTGCAGTATAAATATTTTAATCACTTCTTGATCCAGAAGTGCCACATCTACAAAATGAGCAATTATGTTCTACCACTTGGGAGTCGACTCTAATTACAAAGCTGTAGGATATTACTAAATGTTAATATATGTAAATATCAAACATCAGGCCCTTAACTTTCCACGTGATTTTAAAAATACATATGCATGTAATCTTTGTTTCCGATAACTACTTTTGGCCTGAACTGCATAGGGCCAGAGGTTGAGTATTAGTTGTCTTATTAAGCACTTTATATTAGAAAATACTATTCAGTGTTTTCTAAGAACAGATATTAAAAATAGGCAATGGAAATACATAAACATCTAGAAAACTATCAATTTAGGGTTCTCCATTATACCATGCCATTGTATTTCTACCCTGGAATTCTACGTCCACCAAAGACGTCTGGGGGCCACGTTGATGGAGAAGTTAGATACACTGGACTTTGGTAATCACCAGTACTGGCTTTCAGACCTGAGACAGGGAACACTCGGCTGTAGAACTCTGCTCGTCCTGCTAGGATGCATTTAGCTCCTGTGATATCTCAGATGGCTTCTCTATTCACAGCTTTGTAGTGGGAAAAGGACAATTTCTTAGGATGAAACCTTATGTATGTATATGGAACGTAATTTTAGATAGTCTGGAGGTATGTAGCAGGCTAAGTTTTAAGGTGACTCCTCATTCCTGGCCACTGTACACATCTTCTCCCATTCTTGAATCAGTTATAAATCTAGGTGTTGCCGTGAAGAGGTTTTGTAGGTGTCAAGTGCCATATTAGTTGATGTAAGGATGGCAAGATGACACAGCCAGGTCTGACCTAAACACATGACTCCTTTAAATACAGGGAGCTTTCTTCAGTCATAGAATGGAAATCAGAGAGTCCAAGCACAGGGACGATTCGACACTGTTGCTGGCTTGTAGGTGGAGTAAGGGGGTGCCTCTGGAAGCTGAAAGCAGCCTCAACTGACAGCAAAGACACAGGGTCCTAAATCCTAGAGCTGCAAGGAACTGAACTCTGTATATAAAAATGAGTATGGAACAGATTTTTCCCAGAGCCATCAACAGGAGCTCTGCATATCCGATTATCTTCATTTTACCCTTGTCAGACTCTGAGCAGAGGGCCCAGTTGTGTTGTGTTAGACTTCTGACTTACAGAGCTGTGAACTAATAAATTGGTATTTTAAGCTCCTGAATTTGTGGTTACTTTGTTATGCAGCAATAAAAAACAAACGAGTCCTAAAATGGTTAGAGACGGAGGGAGCCCAAACATAAGAGATTCCTAAAAACTGAGAACAAACTGAGGGTTTATGGGGGGTGGGAGGGAGGGATGGGTGGGTGGGTGATGGGTATTGAGGGCACCTGTTGGGATGAGCACTGCGTGTTTTATGGAAACCAGTTTGACGATAAACTTCATAATAAAAAAAAAAAAGAGTCCCTCTCTCTCTCCCTCTGCCCCTCTCCCACTCACTGTCTCACAAAAACAACAAATCATAAAAAAAAAAAAATTGCAGTGGGTAAAGGGCTACATCAACCATCCTGCCTGAAACCATCTCTGTGGATCTTTCTTAATTAGGAAGAACCTCAGCAGGCTCATGATGATGTCATGAAGCTTAGAATATTCCTCAAATTTCACAATATGTTTCAATCTAGAAATTGGGCTACAAGTCCCTTGCTCAGTCTTAGAATCCTACCAATACTTCTACCCTTTAAAAGTTGACTGAGGGGAAAATATCCTTTAAAATAATGCCTATTCTTGCTATATAATATACCCCTGTGAAAAAAATAACCCTGTGAGATTTTGAGGAAATTGCCGAGAAAATCACCAATACGCATTTCTTTGGAATAAAGCTAGGAGAAAGCTATCGTGGCATGTTTCAACTACTGTGTCTTTTATCATGTGTCAAGAACTCTATATGCTTACCCGATCAATAAAAACAGTGGGAGTCAATGCCAATTTCCTGTCTGTGGTGGACATTGCCAAAAATTTCATTTCAACTTTCCATTGCAGGAACAAAGAACACTCATTCATGTTCACACATTGTCCGGCCGTGATTTTGCTTTTCCTATTTTTTTTGACATTTTAGTTTGTTTTCTGTGCTTTACATAATGCAAAATGCTTCTATATCTCTTAGCAAAGAGTATACTAAATTTACTTTTCTCATTTTAGAGATGATAAAAAAATATGTTCAAAAATTATAGGGATGATGTGTGGGTACAAATCCCATCCCTTTTTAGTATAAAATGATGACTTAATAGCATACTTAAAATGTAACCTATAATGTAAGAGAAATATTCCCTCATAAGCATGAAGACCTATTTTGAAAGTAATTTTGTCATTTCCCCTTTTTCAAGGGATTGCTTCTTGGGTACTGGAAGGCCACAGATCCAGTGTGTTCCCAAGATGGCCAAGATTAGAATTTTCTGCTTTGCTCACCGAGGATTCAATATGTTATTAGGTTGTATTTGCTAAATCCAAGGATACTGAGCTACATCATGTGTTCTCAAAACGTTGCTTACAGAAATAAATTTTCTCATAAAATAACTAATGGTTGCACCCTAAGTTGCATCAAAAAAGTGCTCCGTTTAGGTAGAAGAAAGTCTGCAGCAGTTCCAAAATGTCCTACCCAAGGATGCAGTCTTCGCCTTGAAGCTGATAGACCAAACACAACCTGCTCGAACTCTGTCTTCTAACTTCTCTTTTAAAATAAAATGCACTAAAAGTGAAGGCAAAGTTGCGGATTTAAATCATTCAATTTTGAAAAAAATCACTCTACTAAATTTTCTTAGAATCATAATTTAATCAGATAATTGATTTTTGAAAGTGTTCATTTCTCCTAGCTTTAAATATTCCATCTCCCGCCCCCCCCCCCCCCCCAGTATTTCAAAAAGTACTTCTATCTTTGCATCCATGTTTGTGTGTATGAGCTTGGCAGTTTCTGTAGCTATGACTTGGAGGCTTATTGAGACTTTTGGTGAACTGGTGAAAAAAAAATTTAGGACAAGTAGAATTAATTCAGCTGTACAATAGATCCCTAACGGAGATAGCCAGTGTTCTTTCTATATAGGGTATTAAGTAACTATTAGGAAAGAAAGAAAAAAGGCTGTGTTAATATGAGCTTTTTAATTCAGTATTGAAGCAAACAAATTGTAGAACAATGTGTATAGAACATACTCCTGCATAAGACTATATGTTAACTATATAGTTAACATAATGCAATTGTCTGTGTACTTTTGGTGTGTGTGTGTGTGTGTGTACGTATGTGTATAAATGAGAAATTTCTGTGAGTTTAAAATATTTTGAAGATGTAGGATGAGTGGTCAGTTTTGGTGGAGGAAAACATTACAGTGTTCTTTCAATGGCCACATGGGTCTATTACAATTCTCACCATGCACATTTATTTTCACAAAAGGTCGAGTAATGGTAGCTAGAGGGGAAATGAAATCAAGATTAAAGAGAGGCCTCTGCTAAGTGCCACGGTACCAGGAGCAGATTTGGTTTCTTCAGTGCTCTATTATCAATACCTAGTGGGGTATCTAGAACACACTAGATGCTCAGCATGTAGGTAGAAAGTAGCAGTAGTAATTTCTAGATGGCTGCTATTTGCATAGTCCGGGTAGAGGCATTGCTCATTGGGAGTATGGTCTTAGCTGGTCCTATTAAGGAAATAGACTTCATTCAACCAGAGGAGGACGCCAGCAAAGGCTGGGTGAGTAATCAGAGCAATGGGGGTTGGGATGGTGTTCCAGTGCCTTTAGGAAAATAAGAGTGCTAGTGAGAGGACTAAAGTTGGGGTCTAGGTCAAAGGACTGGGAAAAAGAATTGGACATGAAGGAGAGTCCGTGGTGCTAAGTGTACACGTGTGGGGAATAGTTCTGGAATTACTGCAAATTGGTCTTTGAGTTAGACAACTCCTTTGACTCCACCAGCGAGGATGTAGCTACTGCTCTTCCCTGGCCAAGAATTGTTTAGAAATTTGCAGAAACTGAGCCTGAAGGTGGGAGTGTGTTAGTCAATTTGGTGGTGCTGAATGGAGAGGAGAAATGAACGGTGTGGTTTGAGATACTCATTTTAGCAGAACTATCTTGAAAAAGGTAGCATGTCTCTACTTTTTAAAATTTGAGAGAGAGCATGAGTGCGAGTGTGGGGAGGGGCAGAGAGAGAGAATTTTAAGCAGGCTCCATGCTCAGTGTGGAGTCTGATACAGGGCTTGATTCCATAACCCTGGCATGGCATCATGACCTGAGCTGAAACAAAGAATCACATGCTTAACCGACTGAGCCACCCACGTGTCCCACACGTCACCTACTTGGTTGAAGTAACTGCAGTGGTGAGTATTATGTGTTCCAGAAACTAGATGATGAGTCACCCAGTGTTGCTAAGAAATGTCTTGAATTATATTACTGATCTCTTAGGTCTTCTAAACTTGTAAAATAACACATGCTGTTTAGCTACTTTCAGAGAGTTGTCCTGACAGTACTGATGGCCATTCTTGGTTTTCTCTTCTCTTTTATATCCAGGCCTGTGGGTAGACATCTGGCTTTTGAGATCTGTAGGGTCCAAATGTTTTGATCACACATTCCATTAGTAAAAGTTGCAGGTATTTACATACGTGTTTTATGGGTTATATATGTATATATTTTTGTGTGTGTGTGCATATATATATATGTTTTTTACATAGTATATACTTTACTGAATTAATATAGTAATAGTGGAAACTATGTTAAAAGTAGAAATTTTTAGGGGCGCCTGGGTGGCTCAGTTGGTTAAGCAGCCGACTTCGGCTCAGGTCACGATCTCACAGTCCGTGAGTTTGAGCCCCTGCTGACAGCTCAGAGCCTGGAGCCTGTTTCAGATTCTGTGTCTCCCTCTCTCTGACCCTCCCCCATTCATGCTCTGTCTCTCTCTGTCTCAAAAATAAATAAATGTTAAAAAAAAATTTAAAAATAGAAATTTTTAAAAGATGAGATTTTAAGAAGGCATAAATAAGTTTTCGAGTTAGTCCCTACTTTAGGACATGATCTTGTCTAGCCCATGGAATAATCTCCCTAGTGGCCACCATGCATGGTAGCTGAGGAATTGAAGGTGGCAGTGAAGTCACTAACACAGAGTTTATATCATCAGGTAGATAAATAAAATGCAAGGACAAAAACAGAAAGTGAAACACAGATTCTGCAATTAAAATGTTACCACTGTCTGATAGGGAAGAAAGGCACCCAATACTAACAATTTCCTCATCTGTCATTTTTAACCAGAGTAGTTTGGTGGCATCAGTTTTTATTTCTGAAACATTCTTTTTTATCCATAGTGATTGTCTGGATAATAAAATTCTCCTAGGCACAAAAGCCACAGGGGACCTGGATGTGTACAACTTCATACTCAAGATTTTTGTTCTTACTAAGTAGCTTATTCCCAATTCCATTTAGTGAATGATCTCACTTTCAGACTCTTCTTGGGAGATGACGTCCTGTGAACTTCCTCACTATTCTCATTGGGTTGCTCCTAATCAGCTACAGCCCCCTCAGAGAAACCTGAAAAGGATTCTATCAAATATGTTGACGAGCAATTTCATCGGGTCCTTTATTCCAAAGACTGTTCTTGGCACTCTCTGTTCCACATTTCCTACAGACTATCAAGCAGAAATCCACCATTGCGGTTTTGAGTGTGCTGACAAATTTGAGGGTATTTTGGACATAGGAGATTATATATCTTTGACAACTACATCCCCCCCTCCCCACCACCAAAGAAAGAAACCTTAATACAGGACTTTTATTACAAAGTTACTGAAAGGACTAGAGGAACAAAGGGGAGATTCTGCCTATGGGAGGCAAGCAGGTTACGTGAAGGAGGAGGAAGCATGTTTTCTTCTATATTTGTTGGTGACCTTGGGCAGTGCTTTATAGACAGCACTTCTGCGTTTTTGCTTAGGCATCTGGTTTCAACTAACGGTAGAGATCTTAGTAAATACCTTTGTCTTTTTCCTCCCCCCTGTTTTAGAATGTGAGCAGAAGAGGGGCAGAGGGCAAGAGAGAATCTTGGGTGGGATCCAAGCCCAGTGCAGAACCCGTTGCAGGTTTTGATCTCGTGACTGTGAGATCAAGACCTGAGCTGAAATAGAGTCAGACACTTAACCGACCTAACTATACAGGTGCTCCGGTAACTACTTTTTGATGAAAGATTGAGGGGGAAGAATGTTGCCAGAGATATTTTGGATGTGTCAGCAACAGCTTGTCTAAACTAATTAGTCAAATTTCTCTTTTTCAAAATGAGAAGATTCAGTGATTTATTTCAACAAACATTTTATCAGTCACCTACTTTGGGTATAGACCTTTGCTATAAGTTGTAGAAATGTACCCATGAACATCTTATTTCTTCAGCATTTTATTATTTAGTAGGTAAGACAAATACAAAGCAACATACTAACAATGATTTTATTTTTGTTATGTCCTTCCCCAACCCAGTAACCGTGGCCCTAGTCCAGTTATTCCAGAGCAAGCAGGACCTCATTTCAAATGCAAGCATCAGTGTTTCCTTATTTGAGTAGAATTCGTCTCCAGAGGGACTTTGAATGTAGTCAGATTAGCAATCACACTCTCTTCTCTCAGATCTTAGAGCCAAGGTCCGAGTCTAAATTTACATAATCTATCCATCATTATTTAATCCCAGAAAGTAGAACTTTCTGCAAATGCTCTAATATTTTCCCTTACTCTTGTTAGTGCATTCTTTGTTCCTCCGTAAATTTGGACATCAACATCCATTTTCAGAATCACATTTCCATTCCTAGAAATAGTATAGTGCAAGATGTACATTGTTTTTTGGTATTATCGATAGTTATTCTCCAACTTTTATTTACTTTTTAAAATTACTGCAGGCAATATAAAACAGGGATTCTAGGAGAAAAATGAGTGGTGAGTGTATCTACACACCTAAGGAAGAGGCAAAGCTTCCAGTAGGGTTTCATGGGACAGACCTTGGGGCCTTGCAGGGTAAAAGATTGGACAGCATGGACTGTGGATGAATACGTGCAAGATAGAATGAATAGAGATTTTTGAGAGGAGAATGAAGTATAGAGAATGGGAATGCTAAGATGTTGGGTTAGATACACATTCTAGTGGCCCTGAATGCCAGTGTGGATACTTAGCTCTCATTCATTAGGCTGAGATAAAGATGTTAATGCTATTAACATTACAGGTGAACGTCTCACCTTACAGTGCTGTGTAGGATGGATAGAAGCAGAAAGAAACATGTTGGGAATGTTAGAAAATATTCAAGTTTCAATCAACTTGAGATCTAACCAATGTTAATGGGACAAAGTTGGCTACATGGCATGAGGGAAATGTATTTGAAAGATTTCTCACAGGATTTTTGCATTGAATATTTGGTAGTGGCATTGGCCCTCAAAGAAAATACAGATGGAGTAGTGGTGTATGTGCTGGTTTAGGTGGGGGAAGGACTTGAGAATTGCTGAGCAGGATTGTGTTCCATTGTGAAATAGAGTTTAAGGTATCTGCAGATGATGAGATGGTGCTATTCAGTGAGTATTGGGCATATGTATCTGGAACTCAGAAGAGAGTTGGCGTCGTGCAGTTGGAACTGTGAGTCATTCAAGTGGACATAAGATTTGAGACTTGACTGAACGAATTGCAGGGCCAGGAATGTAGAAGGTGTGAAGAGTGGGTCCAGAGGCAGGACACTGGGGATTAAAACCAATGGTATAAATACTATTCAACAGAAAAGACCTAGAAATAACAATCGTGGAGTAAGAGGAACCAGCAACTGGATGCGTGGGAGTAAAACAAGGACTGAGGTCACAGACCTGGGTGGGGAGATGCCAGCCAGGTATATTACTCTCACACACTGTACAGTTCCTTAATTTAACCCTTCAAAATCCCTCTAGGTAATGAATTCTAATTCTCATTTTATAGAGGAAGGAATGGAGAATATGGAGAATGAGAAGTTTGATGTTTAGCTAGGAACATGAGGCTGAGTTTTAATTCTAAGCTGAATTGACTTTAAAATCTGTGCTTTCTGTATTGAATTCTCTGTTGAACGATGGTGCATCTCAGCCTGGAATGCAGATGCTTTTTTGGAACATTGTGCCAGTAATTCAACTATTGTCTTTATGCTCCAAGCCCACACTCCCGTGCTCAACTTTGCAGTGATGGGGCTGGGACTCTGCAAGTTTCCTGGATTTCTTTGACAAATGGCATGCTATTAGGCGCTGTTAATGGAAAGCACTAGAGAATATTGGAAGAGTAGAAAGAGAAGAGGGATTTCTTGTTTTTTCAACTTATGTCAGTGTTACTTTAGTGGCAAAAAAAAAAATGTAGCTCTTACCACTCTGCCCCGTGTCCCCAGCTTCTTTGGGCATTCTGGATATCAGCCATATGGTGCCTCTTAATAGAGGCATGGACACGAGCTACAAGGACTTTTGAAGATCCAAGCATCCACCTCTCAAGGCCCTTGCTCTGAGCTCCTGGTGATTCCTCCTCTTTCCTTCTTGTCCCTCCTATTCTGGTGCTGGTAGATCTGCATTCCACTGTTTTACCTCGGTGAGCCTTCCCACACTGTGTAATGAATCACCTTCATTATATTTTATCTATTTGAAATACTCAGTGAGGTTGAGTTTTCCTTATTGGATCTATATGCTTGGAAAAAACACAATAGGAAAAATAAGTTCATCAAAAGTGAAATGCCACAGTTCAAAAGAGGCTAGGAATGAACAAAGGGTGTTTAATTTGGTTGTCAGGTCATTATTTGCCTTTCAGAGATTTAAGTTAGTGGAGTACTGCTGCTCACTGAGGTATTTTGCCATGTTTTTTTCAGTCAAATGACAAGGATGAAAATAAAACATTAAGTAAAAAAGAGGGAATTTTTATTTGAGACAAGGTGGAGACTTAAAGGCTTTAAAACACAAAATTTGGAATAGTAACTATGGAAATGCACCAGCATACAAGTAAAGCCTGGATCAGTGAATTTCTACTTAGAAAAATCAATGAGAGTCTAGCTCAGGTCTGACTACATAAAATTAGAATGGTTCCAATTGTCAAAATTCATTCTGTCTAGAAATAAAAGAAAGCTTAGTAGGGCTTACTTAGCAGTGGAGAATAATGTAGTTATGGCGATGAACGTCGCCATGATTAGAAGATCCCAAGGAGCAGGGCCTATGTTGTTGAGGTTGTGAAGCATGCCGGAAGTTGGCCTTCAAAGATTCAGATGTAATCAGTGAATGCTTCTTTTAGAAGGTAGCTATTTAATGTGCTCACTACAGGGGAGCAGAGATCTAGAAAGGAGGCCCTAGCCAAAAAACGAACATCGGAGATTCAGAGAGGACTTTGTTCTGAGTGATGAGAAAGTTCAGATTGTACCTGGAATGGGTGGAAGTAGAACTGACTGAATTTGAGAAGGTAAGAGCGATACTGCGGAAAAGGAATGTTAGTTAACTATGGAGAATGGCTTCAGAAGACGAAAAAAGAGCATAAAGTTAAACCAGTGTCTCAAGTCACTAGGATCATGGAAGGTAGGGTGACACTGCAAGAAGAGAGAATGGTGTAAATGAGTTGCATAAACCCAGTGGGTGAGTTAAATTGGGATGGGATGGGAATCTCCACCATCTTTGAAGTCATTGGTGGTGGAATGAATCTTTCCAGTTCCTTCAGTTCCTTGGTTTACTAGCCTGGTAGGGAAAGGAAGCCTTGGTGGCCGTCACTTAGTTCTTGCTACTGTTGCCTTTACTCCTTAATCCATGGCATCAAGGTGGGGATTCTTTCCACTCAGAATTTCTTTTAACTTTTCCCGCAGGGCTGGTTTAGTAGTGATAAACTCCTTTAACTTTTGTCTAGGAAACTCTATCTACCCTTCTATTCTGAATGACAGTCTTTCTGGGTAGAGTATTCTTGGTTGCAGGTTTTTTCATTTTAGCACTTTCAACTTATGCTGCTGCCTTCTGGTTTGGAAAAGTTTCTATTGAAGAATCAGCTGATAGCCTTATGGGGTTCCCCTTGTGTATAACTTTTGCTGCTTTTAAAATTCTCTATTGCTACTTTTTGCAATTTTACTTATGTGTCTTGGTCTGGACCTCCTTTGGTTGATTTTGTTGGGTCACTCTGTTCCCTGGATCTGGATGTCTGTTTCCTTTCCCAGATTAGGGAAGTTTTCAGCTGTTATTTCTTGAGATAATTTTTATGCACCCCTTTTTTCCTCTCCTTTTGGGTTCCCTATTTGAATGTTACTATGCTTGATGTTGTTGAGTTCCCTTTACTTCTCATTTTTCCTTTGCTGATTAGTGTGGGTGCTTTCCAATATTGTCTCCTAGCTTACTGATCTATTCTTCTGCTTCCTGTAGTCTCCTATTTATTCCCTCTGGTGTATTTTTAATTCAATTGTGGAATTCTTCATCTCTGGTTCTTTTTCTATTTCCTATTTGTTGTTGTTGTTGTTGTTGAAGGTCTTACTGAGATCCTTTACTCTTTTCTCAAGTCCATGGAGTATTCTTATGACCATTACTTAAATTCCTTGTCAGGCATATCACTTAGCTCTTTGATTTCATTTAGATCTTTTGCTGTTGTTTTGTCATGTTCTTTCACTTAGGACGTATGCCTGCCTCTCCTCATTTTTTCAAGTCTCTGTGTATATGTATATTAGGAAAGTAAGTTATATCTTCTTGAAAGTAGTGGCCTAATAAATAGACCTTGTAGTGCAGTGTCCCTTGTTGACCAGCGCCAAGGGCTAAAGAGGTGTCTCCTATGTGTGTTGTGTGTGCCCTTCAGTACAGTCAGCTGCAATGGCTCTTTGCCTGTTGTCAGTAGGGTTTGGTTCCTCTGCTGATTAAGGGGCCGGTCTGGGACTGCCTTGGGCTTTTATAGTTGGGTCATACCAGATATCTGACCTCAACCCATTTGCTGGTGCCACAGTTGTACCAAAGTGCAGAATAGCACTCTCCATGTTGTCTCCTGAGAGGCTTTTGTTGGTGGAATAGGGCCTGTCTGGCCAGGTGTCAGCACCCCCCCCACTCACCCCCACCCAGAACTGACTTGTGTGGTTATCTTCCCCTCTCCCAGGGCAAGAGTCACTTTGGAGTGGTGCTGGTCACTGTTGTAGCTGCTTGTAGAATGAGAAGAATCAGAAGCTGCTTAGGAGGGACTCCTGTGGAGTGGGGCATGTAGGATGTGGTGAGTCTAGGAGAATGTGAGGACAGGGTGTGGTATTAGCAAGTTATGTTGAGTATGCTAATTCCTGCGGGAGTCTAGGTATCTAGACGTGGGAGGGTCGTAGAGAAATATCATTTGGAATCTTCCTTATTCTTGAAGGAACCTTCTAAAGATCCCTTGTAGCTCCTGCACACATTCTCAGATTAGTAAACAAATTCTCTCGTTCAGGCTTCTATAACGCAATACCACAGACTGCGTGTCTTATAAACTGGAGGCTTGAGCAGCAACATCACACAGCCTGTCCCAACCTCAGGCCTTTGTCAAACGCTAACGAAGCTCAGGGCTGGAAGCTGGGAGACCCATAAACCAGAGTGGATTTCTGGCAGCCCCAAGCAGCGAAGAGACAAATGGCTGTGGCTCTCCAGTGAGAATTCTGGAGTTCTTTTCTTAAAATAGCAGTAAGACAAAGGTACTCTGACTCTTGTTAGCCTGCGCACCAAACGCAGCCCACCCTTGTCTGTGCTGGGACCGAGATGTTCGGCAGTCTGGTCTGTCTCTGAAGAAGATAAAGGTGTCTTTTTTTATTAAACATACAACAACGTGCATTGTTGTACTGTCTTAGTTGGGGCTGCTATAATAAAAATGTCATAGGCTGGGTACCTTTCAAATGATGGGATTTCTCTGTGCTGGAGGCCAGAAGTCTGGAAACAAGGTGCCGGCAGATTTGGTGTCTAGTGAGGACCTTCTTCCTGTTTCATAGATGGCTGTCTATGTACTGTGACCTCACATGGCAAAAGGGACATGGGGTCATCCTGGGAGGGCTCCGTTGTCCCGACCTAACCACCCGCTAAAGGCTCTGCCTCCAAATACCATTATAATGGGGATTAGTTTACAATCTATGAATTTTGTGGGTACATAAACTTCCAGTCTATAGCCAATCCCCAATAAATAGTTTCTGCAGCTTGAATCATGTTTTCCACAAAAATTAAGCATACACGTTCGCCTCCAGGGGTTTATATCTGGTAGAATGATCATTAAACAATGGAATATGTAGATACACATAGGATTGCACATTCTTGAAGGTGTATGAGTGAAACATGTCAATTGCCTATTGCCTAGCTCTAATTAAATGCCCCAATAGTAACTATGAATAAATACATATTTGTTTTATTTCTAACAAAGCCCATTTCTCTTCCTGTTAATGCTGCCATGATATGCTTGTCCAGTCTAGAAACCTGGAAAAACCTGGTCACTTCCATTGCTCAAACTCCCCATATCAAATTAGCTGCCAGGATCTTTTCCTTTATGTCCCAAATTTGCTTTTGTTTTCACATTCCTGTGTCTGTCTATTGCCTCATTCCTACACTAGTATTTTAACTGTTTTCTCCACCTCCAAACTCCTTTTCTTTTACTTCATCTTTCCTTTTGGTCAAAGTGCCCTTCCTGAAACGTGAATTGGTCCCTGGCTTAAAGTCCTCTCATGCTTACTACAGTGATTCACAAAGTACATCATATGGAACTGCTAATAGAGATTTCATACAAATGCATATGCACCCAGACATATTTCATAAATCATTTGTGAAATTCTGAGTTATGCTTATTAACTGCAGGATTCATCAGTACCTTTAATGAGATCATGTGCATTGTGACTATCCAGGCAGACATCATATGTAGCGTTTCCATAATTTATTAAATCTTTAAGCTTCTGTTGAGATTGTTTCAATAAACATTTTAGAAAATACTGATGCATTGTATAAGATTTAAACTTTTGAGCATAGTTTATAAGCTTTCTATGATTTGACCATTGCCAATCTTTTTTTTTTTTTAATTTCTTAATGTTTATTTTTAAAAGAGAGCACACGTGCGAGCATGAGCAGGGGAGGAGCAGAGAGGGAGGGAGACACAGAATCCGAAGCAGGCTCCAGGCTCTGAGCTGTCAGCATAGAGCCCGACATGTGGCTCGAACTCACAAACCATGAGATCATGACCTGAGCCAAAGTTGGACGCTTAACCGACTGAGCCACCCAGGTGCCCCAGACCATTGTCAATATCTTTAATCTTCGGTCACTTTCTTCTTCACCTCTGCTTCAATAATTGTGGACTAAGCACTGTCCTAGGCATTGGGGATAAAGTGCTAATTCAACAGTCATGGCTGCCACACTTAGGGAATTTAAATCTAGAATAGAAAAAAATTACACATGTAACAACAACGTCAATGAAGGAGGAGGAGGGAAGGGAGTACTGTGGGTAATTTGATAAGCAGATCAAATGTCATGAAGGCAGCTGACCGATAGCCTGTGTATACCTAGGAACACACATTAGGGTTCATTACCACATATAGTAGAGACAAGACTGAAAACATTATCTTCAAAATGAAGACTTTGGTTATACTGCAACTAAAAGTATGTTCTTTATTCAAAGTGGTGTCTCTATTCACCCCATTGCACAAAGTAGCCTAACATCCTTATCATAAAACTGACTAGTGTTGAACTTGACAGGAAAATGAAACGTTACTAAGTTGTTTACTGCTTATCTTGTTAATGCCCATTAAACGTAAATGTCATGGTTAACTACTGAAAGTTGAAAAACAAAGGCTCTAGAACCAGACTTTCCTGTTGATTCCTCCTTCTACTAGATGGAATTCTAGACCTTGGGTATGTTACCACTTTTCTCAAGTGAGCGTAATAATGGAGCCTCCCTCCTACTGTTGCATGGACGATTCCTTGAGTTTATCAGCACATATTGTTTAGCAAAGACAGACGAGTGCATTGGAACGTGTCTGAAAAAACATTGCCTTTATCTTTCAGCTGGTTAAAAGGAGAAGTGAAATAAGCTGTGTTATTTCTTTACAGCTGTGGTATGTTCAATTCTTTATCTGGCGACCTGTGTAATTCTGGTTTAAAAAATCCCTATGAAGCAGTTTTGTCTGAATTAAGTCAGTAGGTGGGCACATCCAAATTTGTCTGCTTGCTCCACTTATTAAGAAAATCAGTAGGAGTAATCCCTGGTAAGAAGAACGCATAGAATGAGTACCGGCAACCCTCAGTTACTTTTGTATTATAGAAAGAGTTTCCACAAGGCACTAAGAGAAAGAAACCTAGTTGATGGAAGAATTTCTCTGTGGTTTCCCTGGAAGAGCCTCCTGTCTGGGTGTGCACCTGTTAGCTTCAGAGCTATGCATGCCCACAATTAAGATGGTTTTCTCCTCGATCATCTGGACCTTGACCTCTCTCCTGTGAATGCCAGTTCTAGGTAGCTTAGGGTGTGTTCTAAGATGCAGCAACCTACTCAGATTACTGACACCTTTGTTCAAGGCACCTGTGGGAATTTTGATGCTTGTGATGATATTTTTATGATATTTGAATTTTTTTTCGTAAAAGTAGAAACTCAAAGCCTGTTTCAAATATCCATTGACAAAATTTGGAGGCTTTTACACTCTAACAGGATTTTATTTTATTCTGTGTATGTCAGCATTTATCTCCTAGGATACTCTCATCTGGAGCTGTGTGGTCTCTGATGGTAGCCTCTAGCCACGTGGCTGTTTCTATTTAACCTTAATTGTGATATTATCCAAAATTCAGTTCCTTTGTCACAGTAACCACATTTCAAGTGCTCAATAGCCACATGTGGCTAATGGCTACTATGTTGGACAGCATTAATTATAGAACATTTCCATTAGAGCAGAAAGGTCTATTAACCAGTGATGAAATGCTAGAACAGAGAGGCCTGAAATCAGAGGTAGAATCTTACCCTTGTGCTGACTGTACCAGTCACCCATCACAAGAACGTTAAGACATCGGTTGATTGAGTGATATCTTGCTGTTTTATCCTTGTCACTGGAGCTTGCCGGGGTTCCACGAAACCAGACCTCTGTTACTTGAGGTTCTGACCATTCTGATTCTTTCAAATAGTTCTGCTTCCATCCATCTTTCCTAGATAAACCTTAGTTCCTCCACATGGACACCACTGCCCTCTGGAGCCCCTCACAGCCATCACCAATTTTTTTTTTTTTAAACACTTGCTTCCCTGGCTTCTCTGTGTTCTTCAGATTCTTCGTTAATACTCAGTAATAACGGGGCGCCTGGGTGGCGCAGTCGGTTAAGCGTCCGACTTCAGCCAGGTCACGATCTCGCGGTCCGTGAGTTCGAGCCCCGCGTCAGGCTCTGGGCTGATGGCTCAGAGCCTGGAGCCTGTTTCCGATTCTGTGTCTCCCTCTCTCTCTGCCTCTCCCCTGTTCATGCTCTGTCTCTCTCTGTCCCAAAAATAAATAAACGTTGAAAAAAAAATTCTTAAAAAAAAAATACTCAGTAATAATGAATGCCAGCAATGCTTGATCATCCTCTTGTGGTTGTACCCATTCTCCTTTGAAGCTTTGCCATTCTCTATGCTCACTTTTTTTCTTGTGGATTTCTTTTTCTTGCTGAGTTCTTATTCTTATTTTTTTAAATTGAGCTGTAGTTGAGATGAATGTTGTGTAAATTTGAAGTGTGCAACATGTTGATTGGATACACGTAGATTTTATGAAATGATTATCACTATACTCTGCTTCCTCATCATGCTCATCAACAGATTCTTTACTACCTTTAAGTTTATTTAATTGGGGGGGGAGGGTGGTGCAGAGGGGCAGAGAGCGAGGGAGAATGAGAATCCCAAGCAAGCTCCACAGCATTGTCAGCATAGGGTCCAGTGTCAGCATAGGGTCCAGCATAGGACCCTACGCATAGGGTCCAGTGTAGGCTCCACCCCACGAAATGTGAGATCATGACCTGAGCCGAAGTCAAGAGTCAGATACTTAATCGACTGAGCCACCCAGACACCCCCTTGCACTTCTACCTTTATCTGCCATGTTTTGTTTTGATATTCTGATATATGCAACATCTGTCTCCTTAATCTTTGGATTATTCTAATAGGATTTTTAATGAATATTCCCACCTGTCCTCTAGCCAAGATCTATATCACTCAAGCTAAGCCAATCAAATGCTTTTTCCCTGGAATTTACATCTTGAGTTGAGATACACAAAATATTGAAAAAGACTGGAGCTCATTCAGTCTTGCTTTTCCATGATGAAAATGGAGATGAGTTCTTGTAACCAACATCCAAAATTGCCTTTGTCCTTATCCTTTTTTTTTTGAGACTGATTGTTTTAGTTTTCTAAAAAATTGGCTAACTTCTAATAATTCCTTCCAATTTATTTGCTATTTGCTATTTGCTATAGTGCTGGTTTCTCTTGCTTGCAACTAATCTGAAACAAATGGTACTATAATGGGATTATAAAAGTGACAATTTTAAAACATGATTTGGTTGAGGTTATGTGGAGGATTAGGAAGTTGTAAATTCTTATACAGGAGCAACACAGCTGATTAAATTGTTCCATGTATTCATCTGGGGGCTTGTGTTCCATGGTTCTGACTATGAAAAACTATAGAGTGACTGTGGCTTGAGGAAATGTTTTGCTCTTCATTCATTACTCTTAGTGTTTTCTCTTCGGTTTGGTTTGTTTTTTTAACAGACTCTAATTCCCATTTGTGGATCTGTCTTCCCCAATCTCAATACTTGGGGTTTGGGGTTTGAGGAGGTCTCATCCTTTCCAAGGAATAGAGCATGGATGTGGTCTATCTCTAGCCTCACATCTCAGGATACAATGTTGTTTTTAGGTTGAGTACCATTATAGGTGACTCTAGGCTTTCATTTGATGTTTTTTCCTGCCAGACATGCATAAAATATGATATGTAGTTGGAGATGCTACAGACTTTTTGCTCTAGCATGGAACCTAATCTTAAGTCAACATGCAAAGAATAGCAAAGCAGAACTCTGTGATAAAGAGAAATCTAATTATCTTTTTATAGTCATTTTTTTTTTAATTTTAATTCCAGTATAGTTAATAGTGTTATTAGTTTCAGGTGTACAATATTTAACAATTCCATTCACCATCCAGTGCTCATCAATACAAGTACACTCCTTAATCCCCATCACCTATTTCATTTATCCTCCCTCCCCCTCTGGTAACCATCTACTTGTTCTCTATAGTTGAGTCTATTTCTTGGTTTGTCTTTTTCCTTTGTTCATTTTTTTCCCCCAATACATAGGAGTTAAATCATATGGTATCTGTCTTTCTCTGACTTACTTTGTTTAGCATTATACTCTAGCTCCATCCATGTCATTGCAAATGGAAAGATGTCATTCTTTTTTTGTGGCTGAATAATATTCCATTACACAGCATTCCTTTTTTTTAATGTTTTTATTTGTTTTTGAGAGAGAGAGCATCAGCAGGGGAGGGGCAGAGAGAAAGGGAGACACAGGATCCAAAGCAGAGTCCAGGTCAGCACAGAGCCTGGTGCGGGGCTCAAACTCAAACACCATGAGATCATGACCTGAGCTGAAATCAAGAGTCAGACGCTCAACTGATTGAGCCACCCAGGTGGCCCATTATTACTTCTTAATCCATTCATTAATTGATGGGCCCTTGAGCTGCTTCCACATCTCAGCTATTGTAAATAACACCGCAATAAACACAGGAGTACATGTATCCCTCTGAATTAGTGTTTTTGTATTTTTTGGTTTGGGTAAATACCTAGTAATTACTGGATATTATAAAGATTAGATTTCTCAAAATGTTAAAAATAGAGAAATCTAAGCTTTAAAATATCATTTGAACCATTAAATCCAGGAAGCCACCACCATCACAAAAGTTTTGAGACACATGAGCCAATAATTCTCGAGGATTCATAGTTTTTGCTATCAGTTAAAATATCCTAAATGATATACTTCCACCATTCACTGAAGATTTGGAAACAATTTCATAATCTCATTATTTCAACTCTTGCTATAATTGTGGAAAATTTTGAGATACTAGAAATTTTCCTTTAGAAATATTCTAAAATAATAAATGGTAAATAGTAAGCCTATTAGCAAAACCTTCCCCAAACTTCAGGTCTCCCTATGATATTTGATTTCAGAGACCTCTCTGCTCTTTCAAACTCCCATTGTCTCCAAGTCCCATCCTTCTTTTTCCTTTAGTTCACCTGTACGCACCCATGATTCTCCTTCTTCAATGCTATGAACTATGCTTTCATCAATTTTCTTAGAAACCACTTTTTCCTGGATAGTCCAGTTAAACTATAACTTTGGAGAAATGAGATAATTCCGGTTCTCAGCACTGGGCGATTGACTTACGTTTGGCTAAAGCCACATGGTCCTCCAGATTAGAGCCTTGCCTCAGACTGGTCCTCAGGGAGCCCTTGGTAAGACCCACCTTCTATTTACACAAATAACTATCCCGCATTTTTGCTTTTCCCTTCAAAACTCCAACTCAATCCCTATTCCCTTCAGCCTAAGCAGATGGCCTTTCTTCCTTCTTCAGTGAGAACACCAGGGCTTTCAGTAATAATCTTGCTGCTTTTCTGCTGCTACATGTAATTACATTTCTCTTAGCCTGCATCTTACCTATGCACCTTACCTCTTCCTTTAAATCCTTGAGACCACCTCCACCCTCTCCCAGACTATCACTCTATTATTCATACCCTCTCTCATATATATTTAACTTCTTCCTCTCCACTCAGTGTTTCCCCTCAGGCTGTAAACATGCTCGGTCTTTGCCTAAAAAGAAAAATCACTGTCAGTAATGAGAAAGCAGGCTGAAGGAGGAGGACAGGGAGTCGGGTCACTGAAAACTGTGCACATGATATTTAGGAGTTTATACTTAGGGGCTGGAAAGCCACGGGATGAAATCGAGCAGGGGCGTGACCTGGTCACATTGGCGATATAGATGATTCTGTTTGCTTTGTGGAGATGGAGTGGAGGTATCAATAGGAGCTAAGAGTGTACATAGTGTTCCTAAAATGTGTTCTGCAAAACATTAGATGCTAACTGGTACCAGACATTCCTACAAAAAAAAATTGGTTTACAGACAATTACATATAACAACTTTGGCCTAAATATCTTTCCTTCAAGGCCTCTAAGTTTTGGTTTATACTTTAATCAACTAGGTCTCTTTAAACAGAATTTATTTCTAGACAGGGAGACCATTTAGCTTCCTTTTTGTCTACCAGGTAGCAGAGCGATGTTTATGTCCTGCTGTATTCTGTGGCTTATAAGAAGATGGTCCTGCACAGGTGACTGCTTCTCCTTACTGCCCCTGGAGATCAGCACATGGTTCAATACATGCTAAGTACTCATGGGATGCCCCGGGATGCTAGGGCATCTTTGCTTATGTAGTCATTTAACCAAAAGTATGTTTTAACTTCTTCCTCTTTACCCCATTTGCGAAGAAGGCATTCTTGTCCTAGGGTAAATGTGGACAGCAGAAGACTGACACCCGACATTGGACAGATGAGATCAGCACTTTGATTAGTCACATGAGTTCACAGCCTGGGGAGGAGGACACTACATGCCATATAGGACCCTACAAGGGTTGTGTAGGGGAATGGAAGGAGCAACCTGGGGCTGTGTAGAAGGCAGTCTCTACTCTCAGGTGGGTGTGGTGATACCTGATTCTCCCTGCAGCCTGTGATTGGCTTGTTGGAATGATTCCGCAGGCTGGCAGGGAGCTGAAACCCACTACTCAGAACTAGGCATTCTGCTGAGTTTGTTAGAAAAGTTGGGTTTTTTGGTTCGAAGAACTTACCCAGAATGGGCAGGAAAATTCATGGTTAGGCAATTTGAGGCTGCTTGATTTTACCAGATGACAAGGTAGATTGGAAGCCTTATGCCAACACGAGGTATACTTTCCCTTCTTAGCCACTTCTTTAGGCCTGGTTTTCCTTGTATCCATGGAACTCCATGTGGAAGAAACACAAAGGCCACTAGCAAGACATTTGGAACTTTTTTGTTCTTGTTTACCCAAGACCTCTCTGACCACACCTCAACTAGACATTTCCTCCATTATTGAACATAAGAGAATGAATTAATTTAACAGTTACTTAATAGCTTCTTATGAGTATTCCAATTAGAATCATGATGCTACTTTGCTTAGGTAAAAATGTGTTTATGTACATCTAAATTTCCTTGGTGTATTGTTTCTTGTAGCAGTGTATTGCCTTATCAGGGACTGTAAAACATTCTTCACGATTTTATCATCGAAACTTTACAGGTTTTGTAATTTTGTTAATGAAAGTCAATTGTTTCCTCAGGTATTTTGTGTGAGGCAGATTTCAAATTTCCTGCAATAATATCTGATATGGGATCTTCCTTATTTTTATGTTTCAATTTCAATATATTTTCCTGAAGAAGCAATATTTTTGAGAGACCTATTTTTCTTATAAAATGCAGAGGCATGACAGATAATGTCCTTTGAGATGCTCTTCGTGACTATGGGATTTTTAGGTCTCTAAGTTCTAATTGTATTTCAGTTTCTCTGCATATTAGATTAGTAAACTGCATCACCTGAGCGTCTGGTATAAAATGTGTGTACATGAAAATCTACATCACTTGTGCTCTGTTTTTATTGAATTGTGTACCCCTCAAAATATGTAGAAGCCTGTGTCCCCAGGATTCGTGAACATGACCTTACTTGGTTGCAGTTAAGATGTGAATGGAGATGAGGTCATACTGAGGTGGGGTGGGCCACTACTACAGTAGGGCTTGTGTCCTTAAGAGCAGAGGCGGGCACAGGAGAAAAGCAGGAGATGAGGGCAGAGACAGGAGTGAGCCAGCGAACAGTGAGGATTACAGGCAACACCAGGATCCAGGAAACAGGCATGGGACCGATTCTCTCCCAGCGTCTTCTGAGAAAGCACGGCCCTGTTAATGCCTCGATTTTGAAATTCTAGCTGCCAGAATGGGAAGAAAATTCTTGTTCTCTTAAAGTCATTTAGCCTGTGGTACTTAGTTATATGAACCTGGTAAACCAGTAGATTCCCCTAAGGACCAACTAAATCATCATCATATACAAATGTCCATGCGGATGTCCTTGGAATTTTAGAACTGAGAGTCCTAGAATAGAAATGAAGTTGACTGAATTACTTGCACTTAGAAACCCAGGGTTTTTAATGACTTTCTCTAGATGTGACTAGTGACAGGGTCCCCTCACAAGAACTCTGGTTTCCTGACAGCTTTCCTGACACTCTGCCTATCTTGCATTCCCATTGAAGAGTGAACACATACGTTGCCTGTCTGCCCTCGTGGAAAGCAGAGAGTGAAGCCTTTAAAAACCACATGTGTAAGGCAAGAGTTATGGAATTCAGGAAAGAGCTCCAGGACGTGTGGCCCTGGTGGAAAACCTCCCGGGGTCTTTTCAGCACTTAAAAAATAACAGGAAAGTTGTGATTGGGTCTATGAGGATGACTTTCATGAAATTAAATATGCTTATGAGGCCTAAGTGGTTGGGACAAATGAGTAATAGATAAGTGCTTTATTTTTTATGGAAGAGAAGTAAACTGTACGTTTACTTTGAGCGTGCCACTGACACCATACGCTTGGCCCTTACTTAATATTCAGAGCAAATACACTGTTTGATCTGAATGCAGGCACACTATCTCACTGCTGCTGTGCTCTGTTGTATGCTGTAGGTCTTCTGTGATAGATTTTCAATGTGTCCAAGGACAGAGACTGGAAAGTCAATTGGCATAGGGCTTTGCGTGAAGATGGTAACTTCACAATAGTCTTGGAGGATGATGGTCACATGCCAAATTGAGCAAGAGAAGGACACAGTCAAAGCCTAGTGGAACATTTTATTGTAAATGAGCCCAGGAAACATGAAGCACACAATTGAGAAAAATAGCCATAACCAGAAAGTTCCAAGGTTAAAAGTGTGCGTGTGTGTGCATGCACACACACACGGGCATGTGCACATGCAGGTTTATTTCCCCGAAACAGCTAAAGACGTAGGATGAAGTTGTTTGTTGATGCTTAGGAGAGAAAGCATGCTCGCATCATGGCGCACTCCTAGGAGGGATGGGGGTATGGTCAGAGGGAATACTCAGGATACCTTGGAGAAATTCAGGATAGCCTTTTTTCCTACAAATTTAAAAGTTCTGTTTTTCCAGGAAAAAGCATAATCAAGTCATTTTTCTTTTTCAGTCTTTTAGATTTATCGACTTAGTATATAAACTGAAAAGGGTGAGACTTCTGCCCAGGTTTTATTGTATATTTTAATAGTCACTTCCAACTGTTACAGAGCAGTTACATATGGTACAAAGTTTGGGAAGTGTGATATTGAAGGACAGTCTTCTTACCTGTTCCCCAGTCACATAATTTGCTCACAGTGAAGACCACCAGCGTTATAAGGTTCCTGCTTTTCCTTCCAGAAATAGATCATGTATATGATTTATAGACACATGGAATTGTACCATATTATACATATAGCTCTACACTTTGTTTATCTATTAATTTTGGCAACCAATAAATCTTGGTTAGGATACACTATAATTAGAACTTCCTGCCCCTTCTTAATGAAGATATGATTTCTTATTATATGGAGGAACTATAATTTGCTTGGTACCCAACTGGCTGTTTTCAGTTGTTTATGATCATTTGATAATAAACTGTAATAAATAATGGGAAAAATAAACTCTTTTAGTGTTTACTGCATATACATATATGTAAACTACATACATATACATATAAACTCTTATGAAGCAGGATTTTCTTCATAATCTCTAGATGGATATCCTGACTCTTAGAACATACATTCTAGGGGGAGATAGGCAATAAGTTTAGTAGTAAGTATTATAGCATGTTAGAATTAACGACTTCTATAGGAAAAAGGTAGAGCAACCCATACAGGTGGTTGGAAATTGTAGAAAGCGTGTGGTCACTGTCGACATCCTTGAGGTGGAGGAATTTAGTATAAGCTTGAATATATTAGGGGAATGTAGCAACAAAAGGCATCTGGAAGAGGTTTCAGAAGGAAGGATCACCCAGAACAAAGGCCCCCAGGCAAGAGAATGTGTCTGGAATATTGTAGAAACAGCTGACCTAAAGCGAGCAGGGGAAAAGGGGGCAGTGTAGCAGAGGGTGAAGACCCAGGGTTGACAGGGTCACCTAAGGTGTGGGGTTTCACAGGGTTGGGGTTCTTCATAAAGGAGTTCTGTAGCCTGCCCTTCTGGAGGGACCCTCCCAGTGCAGAGATGGATGTTAAGGGAGAAGGAAGAAGCCACAAGGAGGAGGCCGTCACAGTCACCAGGAGAGCTGGGAACTAGCCACACCCTGGGTATGTTTTGAAGGTAAGGTCACCAAGATTTGTTAAGGGATTGCATGGTTTTTGTAGGAGAATGTGAAGAGTCAAGGTCACGAAGCATTTGGGAGAATGACATGTTCATGAGAGAGCAAGGAAATTCTGTGCCACTGCAGATTTGGGAAGGGAAATCCAGGCTTGAGTTTTGGATCTCGGAGCTCTCCTATCTTTGTCTCTCCTGCTTTTATTTTATTTTATGTTGTTCTACGTTACGACTCCTGTAGGTAGAACATACCTATCACTCGGTAGATACTTCACAAAAGGGTTTGAATGTAGGAAGATGTTGTGTCTGGATAGTTAGCATTGTCAGCTGTTCAGATTTGTATGCCTTTCTTTGCTGCCTTGTCTTTGCTGGGACTATCAGTACATTGGCAAATAGGATATGTAAGGGGCATCAGCGTCTTGAGTGTTTCACTGAATTTTACTTTTATTTTCTCTTTCATGTATTCCCGTCCACATGTTCTATCAGTTATGCTTTTCAATAGTTCCTTCAGAATATTGTTTTATTCCAACAGATGATTCTGAAGTGTGAAGTTTTGGGGGGTCTAAATCTGATCTTTGGGGTACTTAAGGTGATGCTTGCTATTGGCGTTTTATCAGTTTTTTGCTAATTCCTTTATATAAGTTCATGCTTGGATGAGTTTCATCTGTAGGATTCCACAATACCTTCATTAGGGGTAATTATACCCAAAGAAGATTGGTATTTCTGGAATGTTGATCAACTGGTATTACCAGGCTGAAATAAATCCATATTAATTTTTTCACATGGAGGTTTTCTCTCCGTGTGGAGGTGTTCCCTAAATTGGAATCCCAGAACCAAATGTTATCAGGTCCATAGTTAATAAAAGTTTCAGGGACACTGCAATGATTGTTCTTGCTAGTGGGGGTATCACATCATCACCACCGTTAGGGGTAACAGTACCATTTCTCCATGGCACAGGCAGGGTCCTTTGTGGCTCTCCTCACATGGGCACAAATGATTCCCTAGTCATTTTTCATTAAGTGTTTCTATTGAATTTCTTAACCTCCTGCCTGGTGTTCTGTGTCTGCTCCCTCTCCACCCTCCTTTTATTGGAAAATACTTAGTCTCCCCTTTCTTTTCTCTCCCTGCTTGTCAATTTCTGGCATTAGCATTTCCTTTAAGGAAGAGCAGTCTCCCAATTTCAAGTTTATGTATCTATATTTTGTTTCATTTTTCTATACTGTTAGAGTCATCCCGAACTTTCTTTAGAGCACAGTAATGTCTAAGTATACATATTTGCAACTTTCTGACATCTGGTCCATGGCAACAGAGTGTTTTAAAAATACCTAGTCCATATAGTCCTGGAGACGCTTAAGTTTTTTGCATGTATTGAACACTTTTAATGTGGTGGTTTTGAAATTTAAATTGGGATTGACTTTTTAAATAAGACTTTATTATTTTTTAGATTAACTTTAGATTCACAGAAAAACTGAGGGACAGGCACAAAGACCTCCCATATGCCCCCAGCTCAGACACGTGCAAAAGCCTCCCTGTTATCAACATCCCCACCAAAACGGTGCATGTTAAAATTGATGAACCTACATCCTAAACACCCAAAGTCCATAGTTTACCTGATGGCTCACTCTTGGTGTATATTTTGTGGATTTGGACAAATGTATTCTATGGCCTGTGTCCACCATCATAGTATTAGTGTTTTGGCTTTCCCCAAATTCTCTGTGCTCTGCCTATTCATTCTTCTCCCCTCTCCCCCTGCCCAGGCTCTGGAACCACGGGTCTTTTTACCTTTCATAATTTTTCCTTTTCTAGAATCCTATGTAAATGGAATCAAACAGTATGTAGCCTTTTCAGATTGGCTTCTTTGACTTCGTGATACACATTTGAGATTCTACCATGTCTTTGTGAAGCGGCTGTACCATTTGACATTCGTGCCCAGCAATGAATGAGTTTGTTGCTTCACATCCTTGCCAGCATCGGTGTTTGTGTTCTAAGTTTTGATGATGCTAATAGGTGTCTAATGGTATCTCACTGTTATGATTGACATTTCCCTAATGACATATGGTGTGGGGCATCTTTTCATATGCTTGTCCTCTGAATATTTTCTTTAGACATCTATTCAGATCTTTTCTGCCCTACCCCCCTTTTTAAACTGGGTTGGTGGTTTTCATGTTGGATTTTAAGAGTTCTTTGCATATTTTAGGTAATAGTCCTTCATTAGGTGTGTCTTGTGCGAGTGTTTTCTACCAGTCTGTGTCTAGTCTTCAAAATTTCCTTTACACAGCAGGTGTTTAACTTTGATGAAGTCCAGTTTATCAATTACTTCTTTCCTGGATCACGCCTTTGGTGTGGTATCTAAAAAGTCATCACCAGGGGTGCCTGGGTGGTTCAGTCATTTAAGAATCTGATTCTTGATTTTGGCTCAGGTCGTGATGATCTGGTCCCTGGGATTGAGTCCCATGTTTAGCTCTGTGCTGAAAGCATGGATTCTTTTTTGGATTCTCTTTGTCTGCCGCCCCCTCCCCCCCCCCCCCAATAAATAAATAAACTTAAAAGAAAAAAAGTCATCACCATATCAAAGTTACCTAGATTTTGTCCTAGGTAAAACTTTGCTTCTAAAAGCTTTATAGTTTTTCATTTTACATTTAAGTTTGGAATACATATTTTGTTTGTTTTTGTGAAGGATAGAAGGTTTGTGTTGAAAAGTCTTTCCTTTCTTACCTTTCGCTTGCGGATGTCCAGTTGTTCTAGCACCATTTGTTGAAAAGACTCATTGCTCCATTACACTGCCTTTGCTCTTTTGTTAAAATCAATTGGTTGTATTTAGGTGGGTCTATTTATGTGCTCTCTATTCTAATCCTTTGATAAATTTGTCTGTTTTTTCAATAGTACCACACTCTTCTGATTACTATATCTTTATAGTAAGTCTTGAAGTTAGATGATGTCACTCCTCAAACTTCATCTTCTTTAAAACCGTGTTGACTATTCTGGGTCTTTTGCTTCTCCACATAAACTTTACAATCAATTTGTTGATGCTCACAGAATAGAACTTACTGGGATTTTGATTGGTATTGCACTGAATCTATGGATAAAGTTAGGAAGAAGTGACATATTGACATATAATAAAGTGACATATGTCAATGATGAAAGGAAATAAATTTTTACACATATTTTGTCATATCTATACTGAATTCTATCACTTGGGGGTGCTAATATGAGCTATATTATGCTTTTAATTTCCAATTTCACTTATTGCTGGTGTATCAGAAATTCATTGACTTTTGTATACTAACCTTGTATTTTGCAACCTTGCTATAACTGCTTATTAGTTCCAAGAGATTTTTTTTCTCAGCTTAGAATTTCTGCATAGATGGTCATGTCCTCTGTGAATAGTTTTATTTCTTTGTATACCTTTTATGTATACCCTTGTGTATACCTTTTCTTACTGCATTAGGTAGAAGTTCCAGTATGATGTTGACAAGGTGTTGTTAGAGGAGGCATCCTTGACTTTTACCTTATGTTTGTAGTAAAGCTTTTAAATTTCTCACCATTAGGTATAATGTTAACTATAGGTTTTTTTTTTTTTTTTTTTTTTTTTTTTTTATGATACTCTACCCAGTTGAGGACCTTTCCGTCTGTTCTAGTTTTCTAAGAGCTTTAATCATGAAAGGGTGTTGGGCTTTGACTTTTTTCTTTTTTTTATCAAGGCTAATTCAATTTCATAATGGTAAGAGAATGTAGTCTGGGTCCTACTGATTTTGGGGGTGGGGTTAAATAGAATTCTTTAGATTTGATGAGACTGTGTTCAAATATATAGTCAGTTTTTGTGTTTCCTATGTGCTGGGAACTAATTTGCGTGTTTTCTACTCTTGGTTGCAGGAATTGTTCTTTGTCTTTATATACCAATTAAAATGTCCTTTTGATTTGTGTTGCTCATATCTCTAGTATATTAACTAATTCGTCCATTTTATCTGTCTGGTTTCAAAACAGGGGTACTAAAATAGGTTCTGAAATTACTTTTTTTATTATGCTATATGCCCTTATCGTACTTCAGTAGTCTTTCTCATCTTTACCCAACATTTTGAGTGCCATCTCATGAAAGACATTAGTTGCCTTATTACATCTATTTTACTGTTGTTCTCTAATATCAGAACCCTAAATTGAGCATTGAAAAGCCAACATTTTTAAAGCCTCAATTGCATCATGCTATGGCCATGTGACTAAGTTTTAGCCAATGAGTTATAGGCAGAAACAGTATGTTAATTGCCTGAGATCTATCCTAAAAAGAAAAGGTTTATTGTTGATCTTCATCCAGTTATCTTGAATGAGCATAGAATGATTGGAGCTCCAGAGGGTATTTTGTATCAGAATAACCACAGTGTGAGAAGGAAGCACAGATTAAAGAGTTTTGGGTCTTTGATACTATAGCAGCCCTGGTATATAAGAGAGAAGTAAATTCCTATTTTGAGGTTACTTTTTTTTTTTTTTTAATAAAGTCAAACCTATTTTAATTGATACCAGGCAGAGCCCACTAATCTCAAAACCAATGCTTTGGTTGGAATACCACTAAAATAAAATGCAACCCTTCTGTGGTTGTAAAAGTATTTATATTCCTTGATTTATGGTTTGGAAAACAATGGAGGTGTAGGTTGAAATTCTTTTCTCTCAGAACTTGAAAGACCTGCTCCTCATATCCAGTATGCAGTAATGTTATATAGAAATTTAGAATGCTGGTAATCCCTCCCTTTCTCTGGAGTTTAGAGCTGCTCTTTGTTTCTGATATTCTGAAAATTGTTGATGATGCACTTGTCAAAAGAAAATTGCACCAGACAAGTTAAATAGGCACAGAGACTTTATCAGGGACCATTGCAAGTTGAGAGCTTGAACTGTGTCAAAAGAAAAGTTGGTAAAGTTTTTAAGCACTGGGATGAGCTAGTGGAAAAGTACTAGAGGACCATGTGGGGAGAGGTTGATCAATGTGTCCATTGTACCTTCTGTGTTTACTAATTGGTACTTGTTAAAATTAGGTTTCTACTCTCACCTTAACACCTCGGAGAGAGAAGGATGCTGTCTCCTTCTATGGTTACTGTTGACAGGGATGCCTTCCAGGGTTTTGAGAAAGGCCTTCATGGGTTGTAAAATTTGCAAAATCCTGAGAGAACATTGTCTCTCAAAGGAGTAAAGAAAGAATTTATGATTACAAATTTTCTAAAGATAATGCTCTATCAAAATGGAAGTCCAGGACACCTAGCTAGGAATAAACATATCTAAAGTTTAGTTAAGCTGATGGGAACATTAAGACCTTCTTGGTTATCCTTTTGTACTTTTGTATTGGACTGATTTTTTCTTCATATCATACTTTTGATATGTTTTTTTTAACGTGGAGATTTCTGTGCTTCTACTTTTATACCCATCTCTTCTATGTTCCCTTCTTTTTTTAGTGTTGTTTATTTGGGGGGGGGGGCAAGCAGAGGAGGGGAAAAGAAAGAGAGGGGGAGGGAGAATCTCAAGTGGATTCTGTGCAGTCATTGCAGAGCCCGAGACAAAGGTCAAATCCAGGAGCTGTGAGATCATGACCTGAGCAGAAATCAAGAGTCAGAGGCTTAACCATCTGAGTCACCCCGGCTCCCCTCCCTTGAACTTTTATTAAATGCTGAAATTCCTTGTTGATGTATTCTGTTTTCTACATTTTCTATCTCTGATCTTTTGTTCAACTTTCTGTGATGTTTGTTCAACAGTATCTTCCAAACCTTTTATTGATTTTATTTCTCATTTTAATTATTACATTTTGTTTTTTATGTAATGTTATACTCTGGTTTTCACTTGGTTATTCATGCTTATCATCTTTTAATGTGGTCTTATCCATACTTGTTTCTTTACATTTATGACTGAGGCACAGAACTCATCGAGAACTATGAATATGGTCAGCGTGGGCCCCGTGAATCCATTTTATATTTTAGGGTAATCAGATATAAATCCAGCTCTGACTCTGAAATAGCTCAGCATGTCTGAAGCATTTTTGTCCCCTCTAATAGCTTTCAAATCCTTTAAAGAACTCTTAATTTCTTTTTAATTTGGAATTGGAAACCTGGGTTCTCTTTATGCTTGTTAAGGATGTAAGATACTGGAAGTTATTAAAAATCCATATGCAGGACTTTAAATTTATCTCCTTGAGCCCCAAATTTCACTGTTCTGCTCTATCATTTTGAAGATACATGGTCTGTCATTGCCAGCTCTACTTCTATTTCAGAACTATGCAAGTATCCTTATGCCCACCTTAACTCCTCTCAGCCACTCTCCATAAGCTCTTTATTAACATTTCTTCTCCACTTATCACTCTCTATACTGTCTCATTATTGATTTTATTCTTTTCTAATTTCTTAGGTTTTAGGAAAATAACAATCATGTGATCATTCTTTTGTTATTAACTAGAACTCAGTCCCTTCCTCTTCCCCCATGTGCTCTAGTGTTGGGAAGGGGGAGGGGGTCCCCAATACCGGGTATCCATAGAAGGAAATAGTTGACATTGGTTCAACATTGATTCTAAATGCTGAGGGCCGGATTCCAACATCACTTCTAATATGGTTCTTCTAGTGTTTATTGGCCTCTTGGGTGGTGATTGTGTGTAGGTGTGTAGGTCTGCGTGATCAGAACTAGGTGTTCCTGGACCTAATAACTTTGAGTCAGGATTTTCTCTCAAGGAGATTCGTAGAGCACTGCACTGGTAGACCAGCTTCCTCTCCCTGTTGTGCTTTGAGGAATAGCTGGCAACTGTGTCACATCAAGGAGAGGTCGTGCTATTTATAGGATGACAGATAATTGTTTTTGTTTGAAAATATTTTTTTCAAACATTATTCTAAATACAGCCTTCAATTATGTGCTTTTTTAAAGAAAGAAATTCATTGCAATACCAAATAACTGGCTTTATTTGTTGTGAAAAATAAAGGTTAGTTATTTAAGAACCCTAAGTTACATATTTGCACCTTTCTGTCATCCTATTTAAGGAAAGCCACAGCCTTGATTTTCAATTACATGTGTGATTTTCTGAATTTAATAATAAAGCTGGCCTTTCTTTATCTCTAATGCATGCCAGTACTTTAACTCACGTAAATTCATGAGTTGTTTCCAATCGCAAAACTTCCCTATGGCTTATCAAGGGCAGGGTTATTTTAGCAAAAGCATAGCATACGATGCATAAATAGCACTCATATATAAACATAGCATGCACAAGAGATTAATACAATTTTCCTTTTTCGAGTGATTAATATTTACCCTGGCAGCTATAGCATTTTAGTCTTCCATTAGTTGACAGATGTGAATAAGGGTTGCATCTTGCCTGTACAAAGCTGCTATATCTTAATACGTGTTCATAGCTTAGGGACTGTGAAATATGCTCCAGGAATATTTAGAACTCTCATAGGAATTTCTTGTGGCTTCAGTGGTTTTTTTTCACAAATATATTAAATTGAATATTTTATTTCTTCAGGGCAAAAAGTTAACTGGCTTGAAACTCACAGGTGCAGAACAATAAACCAAATTCCAGCTTAAATCTGGACATTCAAATGTGAGTCATCGGCTGCTTGTAACAGCCTCATAGCACAGAGCATCAGGAGAGGTTGGAAAGGAAATAATGATTTACAGCTTTGAAGATAAGGTAAACAAGGAAAAAAGAACATGTTTATATTTGACAGATAATTACAAATAGATATACTCTGAGGTTTTATTTTGGGGAATCAGACAAGTTATATGGCATTTTCACTAACAAAGGTTAATATTCACATACTCAGGCTTTGAGTGAACACTTCTTATGACTTTGCCACCACCTCTTTAAACATAAGTTGGCTTTTACATAGATTTTGTGTTGACATGATGGCTTGTAAGATTATGAAGGACGCCTAGATTTTTTTCAGTTGTTTGAATATTCTTTAGTATGTAACATGTACAAATAGAAAACGATAAAAATACAAATTGGAAAAAAAAATGCTGTGTCACAGATAACACATAGTGGTCTCAAAAACGTATATCCACAAGGGGGCGCCTGGATAGCTCAGTCTGTTAAGCATCTGACTTTGGCTCAGGTCATGATCTCATTGTTCATTGGTTTGAGCCCTGCGTCAGGTTCTTTGCTGACACTCAGAGCCTGGAGCCTGCTTTGGATTCTGTGTCGCCCTCTCTCTCTGCTCCTCCCCCACTCATGCTCAGTCACTCTCTCTCTCAAAAATAAATAAACATTAAAAAAAACCGTATCTACAAACACATGTAAAAATATAGAATATTTTAGTATTCTGTATCATGTATATAACTAATTATTAGAATGTATATCAGAAACATACACATTCATATATTTCTGTCTATGTATATATTTGCACATATACACAGTGGGAATTTAACAAAGGAGTAGGGAAACTTACTAGTTTTATTTCAGTTCTCTCCTTACGCATTCTAACTGTTAAAGGATATGATCAACACAGATACTCCTCTCTGTTCAGTATGTTATGGCTGCATACAGAGTTTTTAACAGTGGTTGTTCCAATCTTTGCAAGTGTCAGATTCCGCACCCCCCCCCCCAACCCCTTCCTATAATTGAATGTTATTTGTTAGGTCATTTGAGAGAATGGTAGCTGCTGGGCTGTATTTAAGACTCCAGAGATCATGCATTTCAGTCCTGCAACATGAATATTAAGGGAAGGATTAGATCACAATTTTAAGCCTACCACTATGTCAAGAGGCAAAAATGCCCACATGAAACCAAATGAACAGACCCCGTAGCAGTCTTTGGAGCTGTCAAAGCAGAGACATTAAAAAAAAATAGGCAAAATACTAAAGGTCAGTAAGTTGATAGCTGGTTTCAAGTGTGTAAGACAACATAGAGTATTTGACCAGCAAAGATGAAAATAATTGGGTAGATGATTTAAAAACAAACAACCAAACAAAAAAACCACCACCAACAAAAACTTTGATGAAAATGTGACCAGCCATGGGTTCCTTTTTTTCTGGATCTTATTTTTGGGGTCTTAGATGGAAGATGTCTACTTTATGCACTCATTGTCTTGATCCTAAGGTCTTGCTTAGAAGCCATTTCAGCCATCAAGATTCTGTCTCAGGAGGATTTCTAGACATTCTCTGCTTCGAGTCTCCATTCTGGACAGTTCCCAGTAATTCAAAGATGGCTTATGTCTCTTCAGTTGAGAGATGTGTATAGAAGTCTCATGACCCATAGATCATGACCTGATTTGAAATCAAGAGTTGGTGCCCAACAGATTGAGCCACCCAGGTGCCCTGCATTAACAGATTCTGATTGGGTCCTTTTCATTAATGTTCTTGCTTACTGTACACAGCGAACTAAAGTTTTTCAAATTAACTTTATTTTTAATTGAAATATATTTGACATATAATCTTGTATAAATTTAAGGTATACACATGTTGATGCATTTATATATTGTAATATGATTGACATTGTAATTATATTTAGCACCTCTGTCACATCAAGTAGTTATCTCTTTTAGTGGTGGAAAAAATTAAGATCTAGTCTCTTAGCAAGTTTGATAAAAATACATTATTTTTGTCTATATTCACTAAACTGCATTAGATTTCCAGGACTTAATTGCTTACTAGTTGCGGGTTTCTTCCCTTAAACTATCCCTCCCCACCCCCCCTCAACCCCTATTAGCTACCACTTTATTTTAGCGAGATTGACATTTTTAGATTCTGCAGATAAGTGAATGGTATAGGGTATTTGTCCTTCTCTGACTTCTCTCACTTAACGAAAAATTTTAAAGCAAGTGCTGGTAAACAAGTCACTAATCTTAATAAGTTAGTTGTTTTAATTGGCTCATTTTTTTCTAGGAGTATTTCCTGGGACAAGTAACCTAGCAATTTCTGCTTGTTGCATATTGGTTAACATTTATAAGGAAAGGCTCCCTGCTCTAAATTTTGTTCATTTTAGTCCTGAAGGAGAAATAATTTATAATAACCTATGTGCTTCAGGATTTGAGAGAGAGTGGAATCTGAAGCCTCTCATGGATCATCTTACTCGATTTAGCATGCATTGAAATTGGGTATTGCAGTTTGCAAATCATTTGTGTTTTATGTGAAAATGTTTAAGCTTGCTTTATGCTAAAGAATTAAACCTGCCTTTTTAAAAAATAGATTAAATATAGGGTAGTATAGTCACATCCATCTTTCACATATATCTTCAGGTTAAACATGGTTGATTTACCGGAGGCTAGCTTTGTTCAAATAGAGTTTTATGTAGATCAGTGGTTTTAAAATCGAGTTACACTTATCACTGAGTGTACATGACTGTTACTTGGGACTTGGTAGTTATGAGTATCAATTTCAAGGGCCTAAAACTCCATGTGTATTCCTTCTCTCAGCAGATCTTCATGACAGAGTCCCTTAGTCTCCATGTTGGTTTTCATTTACGCCTCTCATTTTGCCATGGCTCTTCTTCCGGTATACTAAAGAAAGCCATACCTCTAGCCTATCCGGAGTCTTCCCATGGTACCTTACCCTAACAACACCAAGGAAGGGATAATGGGAACTATTGTTCTTGGTATTGAGAAGAGAGTTTAATGACTGGGTACAAATACTTTCCCAGGTCAGTCTTAAGAATTTTTTTTTTCAGCATAATTTTACAAGTACCTAACAGAGCTGTCACAGCACTAGATCAAAATGGAAAAAAAAAAATAATGAAGGGCCATGTAGTTTTTGATACTTACCTCAGAAGGAATTGAAAGTATTGCGTACTTTTCTTAAAATAAAGCTTTTTATGTCCTATTTTCAATAAATGTTGTTTTAATGTTTATTTTTGTTTTTGAGAGACAGAGACAGAGTACGCATGGGGGAAGGGCAGAAGAAGAAAGGGAGACACAGAATCTGAAACAGGCTCCAGGCTCTGAGCCGTCAGCACAGATCCCAACACAGGGCTAGAACTCGGGAATGGTGAGATCATGACCTAGGCTGAAGTTGGATGCTTAACCGACTGAGCCAACCAGGCTCCCCAATAATGTTTCTTTCTTTTTTTTTTTTTTTTTAGATTTTTTTTTCAATGTTTATTTATTTTTGAGACAGAGAGAGACAGAGCATGAACGGGGGAGGGGCAGAGAGAGAGGGAGACACAGAATCGGAAACAGGCTCCAGGCTCTGAGCCATCAGCCCAGAGCCCGACGCGGGGCTTGAACTCACGGACCGCGAGATCGTGACCTGGCTGAAGTCAGACGCTTAACCCACTGCGTCACCCAGGCGCCCCCCCAATAATGTTTCTTAATGCTTACCTCTATAAACATAGAGATTAGAATAGAGTTTGTGCTTAAATGTGTCTGAATTTAGGTGTAATATTCACATTTGAGTCCTGAGCTGTTGGCAAAAATATATCCAAACAAAACAAATTTTAAAATTTAAAAGAGTTAAATATAAAATTTCATTTCATTTTTAGTTTGATAAATTACATAAAATCAGTTAATTATGCATAATATTGCATAATTATAATGTAAGGATTGCTACATACAATTATACCTAATTTCTTTTCACTTGAGACCTCAACTGTATTTGTAGCTGATTAGGCAAACTGGAATAAGCAGTCCAAAATTCAAAATTCTGTTAGACTGCTATCTCTAAAAATAAGCATAGGTGATATATATGTAATCTGTATGTATCCACATGTATGTATATGATTAGGATAAAATTCTCAGTAAATAATAGGAACTTGAGAAAAATGTACAATTTCAAATTATTAAAGAAGCTTGTATTTATGTATTTAAACCTTTGTTCAGTATATATAAAATTTTAAATGTTTATTTATTTATTTATTTATTTTTAAATTTTTTTTTTCAACGTTTATTTATTTTTGGGACAGAGAAAGAGCATGAACGGGGGAGGGGCAGAGAGAGAGGGAGACACAGAGTCGGAAACAGGCTCCAGGCTCTGAGCCATTAGCCCAGAGCCCGACGCGGGGCTCGAACTCACGGACCGCGAGATCGTGACCTGGCTGAAGTTGGACGCTTAACCGACTGCGCCACCCAGGCGCCCCTAAATGTTTATTTTTGAGAAAGTGTGTGTGAGTGAGCAGGGAGGGGCAGAGAGAGAGGGAGGCACAGAACCTGAAGCAGGGTCCGGACTCTGAGCTGTCAGCACAGAGCCTGAGGCAGGGCTTGAACTCAAGAGCCAGGAGATCATGACCTGAGCTGAAGTCGAATGGGTGCTTAACTGACTGAGCCATCCAGGAGCCCTGAAATTTTGTAACGTTGAAATTCTGATGGTTTCAATGAAAACTTAGAATGAAACATTTTTAGAGGAAATAAAAATGTATAAAGGACAGTATTTTAATAGAAATTGTTTTTTGATGTGTAATCCAAGAAGTTTTTGTTGAAGTATGTTAAGTTTTGAGAACTTTATCACATCTAGGGAAATAGCTAAGACAACAAAGACAAGGTAGAATAGGAATCAATCATATGGGATTCAAACTCAGATCACAAAAAGGATAGAAATGAGATATTAGACATGTTGCTTTCTTCCCAGTGACTGTAGAGCTGTTGACACTCAGTGCGCATAAGTGATTGCTTTACTCAAGGAAACTGGACTATTGAAGCTTCTGTGTGAACATGATCATAAAATTGTGTTGTGACGATCCTCACTGCCACCACGTTAATAACTAATATGAGTGTAGCACAAGCCACCCTGCCAGGCACTGTTCTGTTAGGAATATTATTCATTTAACCCTCACTTTTAGGAAAACAGGCATAGGGAAGTAACTTCTTTTTCTTTCTAGTGAAATATAGTTGACACAGTGTTCCATTAGTTTCAGGTATACAGTGTAGTGATTTGAGAACTTGGATAAGTTATGTTCACCACAACAGTAGCTACAGTCCTATACTACCTTGATATAATACCGTTGGCTACATTCCCTATGCCGTACCTTTCGTCCTCGTGACTTGTTCATTGCATAACTGGAAGCCATTTTGCCCCTTCCTTCTTTCCCTGCCCCCCCCCCTTTGGCAACCACCAGTTCTCTGTATTTTATGTGTCTGTTTCTGCTATTTTTGTTTCATTTGTGTTTTAGATTCCACATGTAAGTGAAATCATATGGTAGTTGTCTTAATTCACTTCACCTATTACCCTCTAGTTTTATCCATATTGTCATGAAGGGTAAGATCTCATTCTTTTTTATGACTAATACACATACACACACACACACACACACATATATACATATATACATGTATATGTATATATACATACACACACATACATATACACCATACCTTTATCCATTCATGTCTCTATTGATGGACCTTTAGGTTACTTTCATATCTTGGCTCTTGTAAATGTGCAATAAACATAGGGGTGCATATATTTTTTCACATTAGTATTTTCATTTTCTTTGGGTGGATACCCAGTAGTGGAATTGCTGCATCTTATGGCATTTCCATTTTTACTTTTTTGAGGACCCTCCATACTACTTTCTGTAGTGGCTGTACCAGTTTACATTCTAACAGTGCACGAGGATTCCTTTTTCCTCACATCCTCGTCAACAGTTTTTATTTTGTGTCTTTTTGATACTAGCCATTCTGGCTAGGGTGAGGTGCTACCTCATTGTGGGTTTGATTTGCCTTGCTCTGATTATTAGTGACATTGAGCATCTATGTATCTGTTGACCATCCATATGTCTTTTCTACAAAAGTGTTTATTCACGTCCTCTGCCCATTTTTAATTGGAATTTTTTGGTGTTGACTTATATAAATTCTTTACATATTTTGGATATTAGTCTCTTACTTGGGTGTATCATTTTCAAATATCTTCTCCCATTTTCTATGTTGTCTTGTTCGGTTGATGGTTTCCTTTGCTGTCACACAAAGAGGTTTTTAATCAGACATAGAGATAATCCAGGGCAATTTTTGACTTTGGCCGTATGGGTTCATGTTTATCAAATGTGCATAAATATCACAAAATGCATGAATAATCTTATTTTGTAAATAAGCCACTAATTATTCTTTTGATGTCCATTAAATCAACAGTTTATTATGCTTATTAGTTCATAAAGTACTGTTTTGACAAAGTAAGTGTGCCTTATAAATGATCAAAGTTCAGTGGTAACTTGAGTTCCTAAACTTCGAAAAAGTTTCTTACAGATTTTGATTCTTTCCTGGCAAGGAAAAATAAAAAGCAAAGATGGAAGACTGGGTGGGTCTTTAAGATGGTGTGAAGAGGGTGAATCTTCTTTACTCCCCCAAAATAGGTGTTAAATTGTGTAAAACTGTCAAAACAACCATATCCACACTTCTAAAAACAACCAGTGGCAAGCTATCAATTGAGCAATGTTTATTCAGAAAAGGTGAGTCTGTGGTCTTGATCTTGCCTGGGGCCACCCCACTCCACCCCCACCACATCTTGCTCGCAGGGTGGTTGGATCACAAGTGAAAACGATTCCTCACTTTGAGGTATTGATGCTCAATCGAGCTACGGAACACTTGTTGACCTTGTCTCCCGCTGTGCTGTTTCTACAACGTAGCCTTCAGTGTTAGAACCTAAAAATAAAGGGAGGATTTGATTAAGCAAAAAGAGCAACGCTGAGGAGAGGGTTAGAAGATTTCGCAAATCTTCAGTTCTGAGAATCTGCTTCTGATGAAGTCCTCTGTCTCCAGGAGGCAATATGTGATGGCGCCCATTAGAGAACCTCCAGCCGCCTGCTATTGAGCAGATGTTCAGTAAATAGTAGTTTTGTTTTCTCTCTCTGCCCTGTTTGACATGTGGGCAATACCATTTTCTCTTTAAAGCAAAAGTGATGTCGAAATAAGTGCAAATTCCAGACTTTATTCCTCTGGCCTTGCTCAGAGCGCCATATATTTCAAGTCTACTATTGATAGAAATAACTCCTTTCTGTTTCTTAAGGGTAAGTGGAAACTTTGCTTTGTAGAACCTGGTCTTAAAATTCCCCCCAAACTCCCTTTATATGTTTCTAATATCTACACTGAATTCTGATAATCTCAGACAACCCCGCATCCACATACAAGTAGGTAATTTATTATAAAGCCAAATATACTGGAGAGGGATACATGTCATGTGGAATAAATTCAGCTACTTTGCCCTGATTAGTCCTCTGTTGTCAAGTGATAGATGATGTTGTTGCTGTTGTTGTTTTAATAGACAACCTTGATGATCTGTGGAAGATTATTTTCCCGTATTAGTATATTTTTGCTTCAGGTTGATTTACAAATGGCTTAGAAGTAGGCAATCTTGAGGCATACGGCTAATGAAAGATAAAAAATAAATTGGTGATATGGTTCCTTAAAATTTGACACTAAAGTTCCGCAAAGTCACAGACCATACGCTTCAACTTGGCTTTTGCTCTAGCATTCTTCTCTGTAGCACTTTTCAACAGAGAATAAATTATAATGAAGCATGCAGCAGAGAGCCAGATATCAAAAAAGTGCTAAGGCCAAACTTTCAGAGGACAGTGTTATTTTACTTTCGATAAAGCTAGCTCTTAATATTTAACTGAAAATTATCTCACGTGATTGTGTTAACCTCAGTTTTTGGAAACCTTCTGCCCTTATGAAACTAGGAGAAAGTTTCTGGTGATAGGACATTTTGCATTTTAGAAATGCAAAGCAACCAGTCATTACAGATGGCTGGAAGGAATAAACTGTTAGAGAAATACTGTGTTCAGAATCCTTTAGGCTTTATGTAAGACTATTTGGGAAAAGGTAAAATTGCTTCTGGCTGCATTCCCTAGGAAAAATGTAGAATAGCTGAAAAGTGCTTTGTAGTCTTGAATTAATCGGAGGTAACTCTTTAAAATAATTCAGTATAATAATACTCCTATTGTATAGATAAAACATAGTCCCTGAGAGGGAAAGGATCCTGCTTTGTCCTAATAGTGGATGGGTATTTTGGAGTGGTTGCACTGGACAGAATCTTTCAGACCAGGAATGATTGGGAGGGTGTTTGTAATCATCATACGAATTGTGATGAGATTAATTTACAGTTGAGTGGGTTTTAAAAGTTTACTTCCGGAAACTAGAATTCTAGTGTCTGTACCCACCTGTTTGTTTTGATAACAAAGCTGGAATGATTGTCATACCTGTGTCAACGTCAAATAATGTATTAGGCTTTTGTAAATTTCTCATTCCTTTTAAATAAGTTTAAAATTTTGAAAAGTTCTTGGAGTTCAAAATACAGTCAGATGTGATACTTTATTATTCTCCAGATTTGTATTTTAATTTACACTTTTTTTCCTACAATAGTTCCCCTATCGTAGACTTTTGTAGAGCTTATGTAATCAACTTAAATTCCAAATAGTAGTTTACAACAAGTCCATACTAATTCAGATCGAAAAGGTTCATGTTGAATACAGATGGACCAAATCTATATAATAAATGCTACTGCATTTACTTCTAAATGAGACATAAAAAAGTGATTATTCTCAGTACTGTCTCATTTCTGAGAAATATGCTGTAGTGTCACTTGCACTATCTATGAAATGGGCAGAATGGCTCTACAGGCAGATAGCGTTTCAAAGAAAAAACTTTAAATATATAGGAAGAGCTAGAAAAAAGTCCTAGGTTGAATAACGTACAAGCTAGTGTAACATTCCTTAACATTAGGGTAAATACGTTTGTTATCAACTTTATTACAAGTAATGAAATGATTCTCATTTTAACTTATTAGAAAGATGGATGTGTATTTTGGCATCTTAGTGAAAGTATGACATAGTCTAGCCTTGTTCACTTTATTTATGTTGTCATTAACAACTCAATGAAATAGAGCCTTTTAACATGCATTGAAATTCATACATATTTGTGTTTTATGTTCATATGTTTAAGCAGATATTAATGTCCACTAAATTGAAACTGAGAGAAGCATTGCTTGAAATCCATGAATATGCTTAGATTGTCTTGATTTATTCTTAGGGATTTAATATAATATTTGAGAAAACAATCAAGTTTCACTCTTCTAAATATTTATATTTGAATTATAGTGAAATATGGAAGGTTGCTTATATTGCTTCTACTGAGATGTGAGCTTATGAAAAAGAAAGCACAAACTCTCGATGTAAGGGTAAAATATGATCACAATATATATGGATTTTCATAATCCCTTCCACGGCCTTTCTGCTCTAAGATGAGAGTGGCACATATTGTGGTCCAGGTTCTGTGATATTGCTGTTGATTGAGGGCTAGAATGAATGAACTCAAGCAGGAACTTCTGCCTTTATTAGATGATTAAAGAATTGATTGCCCTGCCTAAAGAATGTGTTTATGCCTCCTTCTAGGGCATGTGGTAGAATGCAAAAATAGCTTCCCTCCAAGATTATTTTAATAATAATGTAGAAATAGGAAGTTAGGTCGTGTTTAATATGTTATAATTCCCATCAGAAGGCAGAAACTTAATAGAAGTATATTATTAATCAAAATTTCTAACTATAATGCATTGGGGTTCACAGCTCACTCTTAAATGAATTCAGATGTAGAGAAGGTATATTTGTGCCTTCCCTGCCTCCCTCTAAAGATGTCAATGTATGCAATAAAACTCTGTTGTGTAATGAACTGTAATGTGATGTCATTCAAGAAAATAATTTAGAAGTAATTTTTTTTTCTTGGTATGCAGAATCTTACAGAAAGAAGTTTCATTGCCTTATAGTTGCATATTTAAATTTAATGACTTAGTTTCAGTGTTTCTGGGAAATTTTAAGCAGGAGTTTTATTCCTGGTGAATTTACATATCCGGAGGGGAAAATATGATTAATGAACACAATAGCCTTACAAAGTTAAGGAAAAGAAAATGACTTTCTGAAAACTTCGTAATTATGGAGCAAATCACGTAAACAGTCTTTTGTTGTGAATTTGACAGCTTTAACAGTGTGTCATCTTAGTAACAGAAGAAGCATTTTAAATAGAACTTAGGAGTACTCTCTAGTATTGTTGGTGAGCAATCTGAAGCCCTCATTGGTCAAGTAGGTTACCTGAGGTCCTGCAGGTGGGGAAGCACAGTAGGGATTAGACCCAGCTCCCTTGATACTCCGTTCTTCATTCTTGAGACCGGAGGTTACACACTTACATAAAGGATTCTTTTTCAAGGTGAAATCTTGTTTACTATCCAATTATCCAATATTATTATCCAATAATATAGCAGAAGACCAGGCATTTTCTCCATTGATGACTGTGATAAAACTGAGAGTTAACACCGTGTTTGTTCTCTCTCCCGAGAGTGCAATAAAACAGATATTGCATGCACCTTGAACCAAACGCCTTTTGGGACAGAAGGCAGAATTAAATTTTTCAGTCATTCTTAATAGCTGTTATAATATAGTTTGACATTTTCATACGGCAGGTAGGAAATTAAGCACAAAATCCCTTTTATGATGACACTCTGATAATTTAAATAACAGACACCATCTAAATTATTATCCTGAAGACGTTGGCATTTCAAACCTGTTTTAAATTCTCTGAGGAATTGGGAAAGATGGGTATTTGTTTATTTGTAAATATTACAGTGAAAGGTAATAAAAGGCACTTCATTTAGCTCTGTGTTAGCTTGTGAATATGAAAAACTAGAAAAATGTGAAGAGCCTCTTTGAAATTTTAGCGAAGTTATACATCAACACTGGTATATTAAATAATATTTCATTGATAAATTCAAATTAGATTAATCTTTTGGTAAAATGCCTCATCTACATTTTAAAATTGAAAGTTCAAATGTATTCTGTCAGCATACAAAAGATTTGTAAGAAGACAGATCACTTTGGAATTAATTCAACCTGTCCCCTCTGGAATGTAAAGTCAAGTAAGTGAAGGACATATGTTCTGAGAGAGCAAATGCATGTGCTTTAATGTTTAAGCTTGAAATCCTTCAATTTTCTCAGGTGTTTTCTATGCACATTCATTGAATCTATTTAGCTTTAAGCAAATACGTTTTCTTGGGACCACTAGGTGTCATTGTATCTGTTTTTAAGGTTTGTAGCATACCAGTGACTTTCACACATCATCCTCTTTCTGAGGTCTTTATCAATGATATCAAGAGTTCATATTAGAAGACAACTAAAGGGAAAGAAGGAAATGTGATCTAATGAGACCGAGCAAATTAGATCCTGCAAAAGACCATGTTATTAATATAAATCAGAAGTATAATCAAAGCGTTGGCATTTACAGCTGTTTTAGTGTAAGATCCCAAGGCCTTATTTTGTATAATATGAAAAAAAATCACTAGACAAGTTAATATTATTTTAAACTCTGGTAAAAAAAAAAAAACTGTGAATTTTGCTTACAGTGTCATTGGGTTTTGCTAAATACTTCCTAGTAGAAGGGGTACAGAATGGATACTGCATTGAAATGTATACAAAACTGAGAGAAGAAAGTCTTCTTTCAGTGGAGTTGACAGTTTCTTTGGAGGAATGATACTTAAAAAAAGGACATATACAAAAATATATAGTAATATATTTTAATATACAGTGTATGTAACATAGATCTTGGCAAATTGGAATGATTGTCACAGCCCCCTTACTGTGGTAAGGGTACAACTGTGAAGATAGATACATTCTGAGGTCTTATCCAGAGATTTTTTGAAGCAAGACAATATGTGTGGGAAGTCAAATATTGTTTTGCAAATCCAGTATCTTCTGATAAGGAGTGGAAATGCATGAGGTGTTGCGACACGATCTTTCAGACTAAGTCCCAGGACCTGCCAGCCTTCCCCTAGTCATTAAGGAGCTTGTGCCAGTGCACTGGGTTGGGGGAGTGGAGTTGGGGGCTTTGTAGACAGAGGGGCATTCCTTTCTAAATGCTAGTATTTAAATCTCTTCACCAATGAAATGTGGAAGGGGATTTTTGACTTCACTGTGTGATGAAGATAAGCATAATGAAAGGTGGTCCAATCATATGGGAGAATCACAGCCGAGTTTAAATAGGGCATCATTTCAGCAGTTGCAGGCAGGGTGTTTGGAAACTACCACAGAGATGGTTACTGGTACTAGCACAGGAGTGTCTGTACCACCTTGAGATAGCCATCTACAGGAGCCTTAAGTTTGGTTGAGGGATGCATCTAATCTGATAATCAGACAGAGTCAGAAGAATGAAGATCCTGACCTTAGTTTCTTCCCTCTCTTCCTCTGTTGTCACTGCCCATCAGTGGAACCTACTGGCAGCAGATCCCAGGGAGCTCATTGATACAGTGGATGCAGATGACCTTCCAGGAACACTTCATGGTTTAGAGAAGGTCACAGCATACCTGGTGGTCAAATAACATGTCCCTCACACTGGTGCTTGATTCATCTATTATTGGATCATGCAAGTATCGTGCTTCCAATCTTCTAGATCCGCCTAGTAGCTTAAAGGATACACCTATAATTCTTAATTTAGAGCAAAATAATTTTGGCATCCAGATTAGTAAAGATGAAAGCTTTCACTCTTGTCAGATGACATGATAGTATATCTAGAAAACCCCAAAGACTCCACCAAAAAACAAAAAGAACCCACTAGAACTGATAAATGAATTCAGTAAAGTCTCAGGATACGAAATTAAGGTACAGAAATCTGTTGCATTTCTGTACATAACGAAACAAATTAAAACAGTCTCAATTACCATTGTACCAAAAATAAGATACCTGGGAATAAACTTAACCAAGGAGGTGAAAGACTTAAGACTCTGAAAAGTATAAAACATTGATGAAAGGAGTTGAAGGTGACATATAGAAATGGAAAGACATTCCATGCTCATGGATTGGAAGAACCAATATTGTTAAAATCCCCATACTACCCAAAACAATCTACAGATTTAATGCAATCCATATCAAAATACCAAAGGCATTCTTTGCAGGACTAGAGCAAACAATCCTAAAGTTTGCATGGAAGCAAAAAGGACCCTGAATAATAGCCAAAGCAATCCTGAAAAAGAAAAAAAAGAGAGGTATTGTAATTCCAGACTTCAAGTTATATTACAAAGCTGTAGTAATCAAAATAGTATGTTCCTGGCACAAAACAGACACATAAATCAATGAAACAGATTAGAAGACCCAGAAATAAACCCATGACTATATGGTCAGTTAATCTTCAACAAAGGAGGAAGGAAAAAATCTCAACAAATGATGTTAGGGTTACTGGACCACTTTCTTACACCATACACAAAAATAAAATGGATTAAAGACCTCAGTGGGAGACTTGAAACCATTAAAATTCTAGAAGAGACCACAGGCAGTAATTTATCTGACTTCAGCTATAACACCTTTTTTTTTTTCTTTGATCTGTCTCTTGAGGCATGGGAAACAAAAGCAAAAAATAAACTATTGGGACAATATCAAAAAAAGCTTCTGCACAGTGAAGGAAACAACAAAACTAAAAGCAACCCACTGAATGGGAGATGATATTTACAAGTGACCTATCCAATAAAGGGTTAGTATCCAAAAGAAAGAACTTACACAACTCAACATCCAAAAAACAATCCAATTAAAAAATGGGCAGAAGACGTGAACAGACATTTCTCCAAAGAAGACCTACAGGTGGCCAACAGGCATATAAAAAGATGCTCAGCATCACTCTCATGAGGGAAATGGCAAATCAAAACCACAATAAGATATCATCTCACACTTGTCAGAATGGCTAAACCTTACATAAACAAGTATCGGTGAGCATACAGAAAAAAAGGAACCCTCGTGCACTATTGGTGGGAATGAAAACTTGTGCAGCTGCTGTGGAAGACAGTATAGAGGTTCCTCAAAGCGTTAAAAATAGAACTACCTTACAATCCCATAATCACACTACTGGGTATTTCCCACCCCCTCCCCCCCACCTCTGAAAACACTTAAAGGGCTACATATATCCCTGTGTTTATTGCAGCGTTGTTTATAATAGCCAAATTGTGGAAGTGGCCCAAGTATCCATTGATAGATGAATGAATAAAGATGATGATGATGTGTGTGTGTCTATATACATACACACACACACACACACACACACCGGAATACTATTCAACCATAAAAATGAAATTTTGCCATTTGTGATAGTATGGAGCCAAAGAGTACAATGCTAAATGAAATAAGAGAAAGACAAATTCTATATCATTTCACTCATATGTGGAATTTAAGAAAACAAACCAAGATCAAGCTGATGGTTACCAGAGAGGAGTTGGGTGAGAGGACGGGTGAAATAGTTGGAGGGGACTGAATGATGAGCATTGAATAACGTATAGAATTAATGAGTCACTATGTGTTATACCTGAAACTAATACTGTTATTTTAACTATACTGGGATTACAAAACTTAAAATCCAGAACGAGATGATTTATGGTCTAGGTGCCGTCTCCCTGAAGTTCACTTCTCTCCAACTGTGAGTGTGGAACTACCCTTGATTCTTCAAGGGTACCACGTCCTGCTTTTTCACCATCTGTGCTTTATCTGTGCTGTTCTTTTTTCTTAGAATGCCTTTGTCCTGTTTCTTCTTGATTGTCCTTCAACATTCAATTCCCCAAGAAGAACATCTGTCTTTGGTAAGGTGCCTGGATGGTCAAGTGTTCAGCTCAGTTCATGTTCTCATGGTCTGTGAGATCCAGCCCCACATGGGGCTCTGTGCTGACAGCATGGAAACTGCTTGGGATTCTCTATCCCTCTCTCTCTGCCCCTCCCCTGTTCATGCTCCCTCACTCATGCATTCTCTCAAAATAAACATTAAAAAAATGTCTTTTGGTGTGTCTGTAATAACCCTCTTTCCTTTGTTGCAGTGTTATATATACTTTCATCACAGGTGACTTGTCCTTTTCTCTCTAGACCTGAATTTCTCCAACAAAAGGTAGTGATTTACTCTGTGTCTTTAGTAGATTGCATGTAATTTTTTGTATATGGATTGCTATTTGTCGAACGAGTAAATGAATGTGTAGAATGCATAATTTAATGGCTTGTAGCAGCAGGTATACCACACGTTTCCTTTTTCTGATAAAAGAAGATGCTCCTGTGATACGAGCTGGCATCCACTGGGGTCGGGAGGAGATGAGAGATGAGTGTCCCAAGGATGCAAGTTCCTTCTTTCAAACAGAGGCATCTGGTAAAAGACAGTAGGTTGTCATTTGCTTTCCATTCTTTTTTTTTCCAATGTACCTTACACTTGCAAAATTGGACATATAATTGAAAACTTCAGAACATCTGTCGCAACCCGTGTGAAGATGCCATGGAGAGCAAAAAGTTTATAAGCCTCTGTAGACAGTGATAATGGCATTCTTAGATTTCTTCATAAACCATTGATTAGAGCTCTACAGTATTTCACTAATTTATACTATCGAGAGAATTATACTACTGAGCCTCAAGCATAAAGGACTTACAGAAACTGCAAGCAATAGTAAAGTCATAACCCTGAATCTGATCAGTATACGGATTATGAATTCCAGGAAACTGGTTAAACACTACACATTTCAACCCAAGTTTATACGTACTTCTCTTAATTTTTCACACCCGATCTATTTAAATGGAAACGATGTATGAACTTACATGTACACACACAATTTTAAAAAATGATTAGTTTTTCCTAATTTAAGAGTGCATGTGTGCAAGTCAGAGGGGCAGAGGGAGAGAGAGAATCTCAGGCAAACTCCATGCTTAGCACAGAGCCAGACGTGGGGCTCCATCCCATGACCCTGGTGGGATCATGACTTGAGCTGAAATCAAGATTCAGACGGCTCGGCGCCTGGATGGCTCAGCTGGTTGAGCATCTGACTTCGGCTCAGGTCATGATCTCAGGGTTTGTACAGTACTTAGGTGTATCACAGTATTTATTACTTAGTTTCCTGTGCCTGACCTCCAATGAGCTTCTAATAATACTGAGGACAGGAAAGGAAGTCTGTCTCCTTCATCTCTGTAGCCAATGTTCCTGTCACCTAGTAGGACCCAGGACATCTGTGTTGAACTAATGGCTGGTTTCACTAAGTGACCTAAGTGGTTGCTGCCAGGTGTTTTGAATATGCAGACACACAAGCAATAGATGGGCAATAGGCCTTCTAATTAGCTGTATTTGAGCTTGGGGTTTCCCAAGGGACTGAGAGAAACCATATCGAATAAACGTAACTTTTCATCAGGCAAATGAGCAAATTCATCGTTCTGGTCTTTCATATTTTATGTCTTAAATAATTGGACTTTGGCAAAATCATTCAAAATATTTTGAAAGTGCAAATTTTTGAGACCTGAATGTGATTATTGCCTATAATTATAGTCTTGGAATTCTGTATTTGGAAGCAAAGTCGGAGAGTAGAGCTGTCTGACATCTAATACCTGTAATCTGTTTAACATCCTCTCTGACAGCTAATGTGAGTCAGCAACCAAAACGTCCGGATCTCCAGGTATCTGGGATTTGCTAAGTTTCCCTCAGACAGAGTAGTTCAGGACCAGTATCTGATTGTTACTTTCCAGTTGCTTAAAATTATGGAGCATGATAGGATTTGTATTATCTTTTTTTATTTTCAAAATCCTAGATTTTATATGGTGGCAAATGATTCCTTAAGAGGGAAAGCTTAAAAAGTAATGTGGTGTTGTGTCATTCACATGACCTACTTACGTTGCACTTCTTCTAGTACAGTGTTTCAGAGACCGTTTTAAATGGAAGAATAATGGAGGTAAGCTTTGCTATAATACGAGAAGAATAAGCACAACAAGCTGGATCCCACTGTTGTTTGAGATCTTTTTGTAATTGGACAATGTTGATAGCTGAACGGTTTCAATGCATGATATCATCATCAGGTGTTATTGTTGCTGTTTTGAAAAAGTAAAAACTTTTTGTGCTGGAGGTGTGAGGAGCTCAGAAGGTGACATTTCACTAATGACTCCTCTAAGAAATTGACAGAGACGGATGCGATGCCTTTATTGATGGCTCCGGAGAAACATGGTGCTTTCAAAATGACATTAGAGCTCTGGAGAAAGCTGTGCTTGCTTTTGTTTCCAAAAAAGAACATTAGATACCTTAATGACATAATACATATTTTATCTTAGTTTATAAATTCTCACTTGTCTCCTATTTAAACAGTTAATTGTGCTATTTGCTAAGATCCAGTAACTTCAACATTAATGACTTCTATTACGCAACACCTCACCTCAGAGAACCTCAAGAAAACTTACACATGCTCCACTAATGAAATCTTTCCCCTCCCTTGTGGATGGAGTTTCTATAGACACTTTTATCGTATTACTTTGTTTAAATAAAATGCAAAGAAAGATGTGACTGAAATCTGGATTCAAGTAAAGATTACAATGCAAGAGATCCTAAATATCATGTGTAATTTAAAGACTATTACTGATATATTGACGCTTTGTTAATGCAAATAGTTTTTTCATAGGAAACAGTTATAATTTCAGGGTTTTTCTCTTCCCCAAAGAGGACCATTAAAGAACTGAAGCTCTGTCCCCTGTGCTTGCCTGGGGCAGCTTCAGTTCTGTTTATCACCCCACTTTATCTTTCCTAATGTTTATTTTCAAAACAAGGGTAGCTTCCGGGCTGGCTTGTCTAGTCCCTTCAGTGCTTCATTCTGGGTCAATTTGCTTGAGAAAGAGACAAAGGCCATCTCTTTGTGTCAGTGCAAGAGATAAGATGCCAGGACAGATTTTAAAGCTCCTTCCCAACTGTGAGTTCCAGTGAGCTTCTGAGACTCATGGTTTTGAATTGAACCCTTAGTGTAGCAGGTAATAATCTAAAAATGTCCCTTGGCAAAGCAGGGCTAATAGGTGGTAGGTTCACACAGCTGTCTCCCCCTTGAGGATTGGGCCAACCATTGTAGTAGTGCATAGAAGGTTAGGAAAGTGTCATCACAAGAAACTAGAGTTGTAGACTGAATATGGTAGGATCTATGTATTTGCCCAAATCAAAATTACTGTGGATTATGTACCGTATTTGTACACAGGCATATCAGGTGATAGTGATTTGATTTTTTTTTCTGAACTAAAAGATTCTGTGGAAACATACTTCTGGTTTCTTCTGTTAACAGAGACCTTTATTATTATTATTAATTATTATTATTATTATTTTTTTATTTTTACCTTTGGTCTTTGTGCTTAATGTTTGTTTTCACATTGTAATAAAATTCTTAAAAATAAGTTCCAACATGTAGAATAGAAAATTGCTTATTTTCGGCACCACATAAAAAGCAAAACAAATTATGTAAAAGATGTAATTAGTTAAAACCCACATCTAATAAGTTTCCGTCCTCACTGAAATCGTACTAGAAGGTTTCTGTGCACAGCTAGTTGGATTCGAGCATATTCTCTGTTGTGCTGGCTTTGGTTTGTGGTGGGTAGGAATCATTCTATGGTTGATGCTTTCACTCTGGAAAAATGATTTCTTATGTTAGGGTTTGATGTCATTTGACCAGGAACCCTGTGAACCTCTAGACTTGATAACACAAATTGTATGAAATAGGTTCTAAATCCTGGTGGCTGGTGGATGGAAGGTTTGGTATTTTACGGTATGAAATAATGAATCTAGCAACTCCATTATTCAGAAGAAATTCTCAAGTGAGTTAATGGAGAAGGAAGCATTTTGTTCTTGCATGAATTAGAAATGACTTTTAAGACTACCTATTGGATCTTGAATTTGTTTTTTTTTTTTTTTGTTTTTTTTTTTTTTTGTTTTTGGGTAAGGAAACTGAAGCCATTGACTGAAAATGGCTTGAAAATTCTGTAACTTGAAAATTCCCTGCATTCTGAACCTTGTTCTTCAAGAAATTAAAGCCGAGGATGACAGTGTGTCAGAGGTAGAGTTCTACCTTTTGTGCGTGTGGTGGTTAAATGGTTAGATTAGATTAGCACACATTTTACTGTTGGTAAATTTTTTTTTTTTTTTTTTTTTTTTCAAACTTGAGTCTGTGAAGAGAGGAGCTGAAACAGAGGATGGACAGTTAATCACTACCACTGTCAGCAAGCTTTTCCATTTCTGTCTTATCAAATGAGATACAGATGAAAACCAAAACACAACAATATCCTTCTCTCTGGAGTATCAATGCATTATTCTCATCTCGATGAGAAACCCTGGTCGGATCAATAAGACATTTTTCCACATTTCCCTGCTGGCCACAAAGCCTCCAATTTCCACTTTAGCTATTAATTGATTCAAATTATATGAGATTGTACTGTAATATAAGGAAGTCACCCCATTACTTCTGACATTCCTTCTTAACTCTAAACTGCCCTTGGTGATTTCTATCCTTTAAAGAACAAATTTAAAGGTCTTGCTCAAATTTTCTTTTCCTTTTGTCCCACTGCCAAAATCGCACCTACCACTTCCATGGTTATTCAGAGTATTTAGTATTGAGTCTGTAGCATATTAGATTTTTTTTAACCTTTAGTAAAAATTATATTTAAGACCTAATTAAAAAAAGATCTTTTCAGACACCTGAACATACACTCTTCTGTTCTGCCTGTGTTCCAGGAGGATAAATCCTCCCACAACATTTAGCTGCTTGTTCACTCGCCAGGACTCCTAACACACCAGACCTTTGGGAGGGGTCTTTAAGTTGGAAACTATATAAAATATCAGTGAATGTTCCTGTAAAGCCACATCCAGCCAATGTGTTTTCCGATTTCCTTGTGATCATGGACATTTCCATCTGTTACAGGATCATGAGAACTATACTCATCTGGGTATTCACCCATACCTAGCCACTTCTTTGGTAATAGTAGATATAATGTTAATATGTTAAGTAAATTAAAATAGTCACATGCATGAGCTCTTTTTTCAATTGTCAATACAGGTTATATGGTGAAAACACACCTTAGTGGCCCCTTTGAGACCTACATTTTGAGATGTGACCCGGATAGTTGGATGCTTTCATGCTTTATTTTACATTTCATTTTTAAAAGTTTATTTTGAGAGAGAGGGAAGATCCCAAGCAGGCTCTGCGCTGAAACCGCGAAATCATGAAACTCAGAAAATGGAGCGATCATGATGCGAGCTGAAACCAAGAGTTGGATGCTTAACCGACTTGAGCTACCCAGGCGCCCCTATTTTGGACTTCTAAGTTGCGTTGTGAACTCAGAAATTGGGCCTGCCACACACCCACCTCAGGTAGCGTTTGTTAAGAATATGCAGTACCAAAAGTTAAGTCGTAGAAGAAGGGGCGGTAGTTTATTACTTACTGACGTATGACCTTGGGAGGATTGTGCCCCATACTTTCCCTGCCTAAATCTTGGGTCTAGTGTTAGACTGACCCTTAAAGTCGATGATGGTGAATGACCTTTGAATATTATCCTTTGTCCTGTTGGTATTTGATGTCTACATGACTTTGTGGTGGTATGGCTATCATTTTACATTTATTGCTCTTATCCCCTTATCACTTTAGTTTTATGATGACTTATCCAGAATCTATAGTTGGCATGCCTCACTGAGTTCACTTGGGTGCCTCTGGGCTTTCTGCGTGAGCACCCTTTCACATTTCTTCATATTTTAAATCAGTTCTGACCCCCAAATAAACCATTGTCAATATGTTTATCTTTGACAGGGGCAAACTTACTTTAAGCAAATGATTTTTTTCCCCTTACATGCTACAAGATCTGACATGTATTTTTGATGAATATGATTTTTAAGTTTGTAGAGTATACCTGTAGGAGGTCACATAATTTTTAAAATTTCCATTCACTTTATACAGTGAAATTTTCTCTATAATATACCTACAGGTCTGTGGGTATTGCTAAACAGCTACAGGACACTGGGTTTTTTATTTCAACCAAAAAAGGAATCACGTCTTAGATATAGGTCAGAAATTGCTTCTTCAATTTAATGTATTTCAGATATTCCTTTTTATTTTTCATTTTTTTATTAAAAATTGTTTTTAATGTTTACTTTTGAGAGAGACAAAGCATGAGCAGGGGACGGGTAGAGAGAGAGGGAGACACAGAATCTGAAGCAGGTTCCAGGCTCTGAGCTGTCATTACAGAGCCCGACGTGGGGCTCGAACTCACAAACCGTGAGATCATGACCTGAGCCGAAGTCCGTTGTTTAACCGACTGAGCCACCCAGGTGCCCCGATATTCCTTTTTAAAAATAGCTTTATTTAGGGGCTCCTGGGTGGCTCGGTCAAGCCTCCAACTTCGGCTTAGGGCATGATCTCATGGTTCCTGAGTTCATGCCCCATGTTGGGCTTGGTGCTGACAGCTCAGAGCCTGGAGCTGGCTTCGGATTCTGTATCTCCTCCTCTCTCTGCCCCTCCCCTGCTCATGCTCTCTCAAAAAATAAACATTAAATTTTTTTCAAAAAAAGCTTTATTTAGGTAAACTGACAAATTGTATATATTTAAGGTCTACAACTTGGTGTTTTGTTGTATGTGTGTGTTGTGAAATGATCTTAAGTCAATCCATCACCTCACACAGTTACCATTTCCTTCTTTATAATTTCTGGTGAGAACAGCTTGTTCTCTGCACATTTTAAATACACAGTGAAGTATCATTAACTAAAGGCACTAAGCTGTACACTATACCCCCAAACTTTATCTGCCATAACTGAAACTTTGTACTCTTTAACCAATATGTCCTCCTTGCCCCCACCCCAAACCCCTGGAAACCACCATTGCATAGTCTGCTGCTAGGAGTCTGCCTAGTTTGGATTCTAGGTATAAGTAAAATAATGAAGTATTTGTCTTTCTGGGTCAAGCTTGCTTCACTTAGCATAGTGTCCCTTAGGTTCATGCGCTTTGTTGCAAATAGAGCATCCTCATGGCTGAATAATATTCCGTTGTGTGTGCATAGGTAGTGTGTGTACGTTTACTAATCTAGCCATAGACACCACATTCTCTTTTTTCATTTGTTGATAGAATCGTAAGTTGCTTCTGTTGATGGGCTATTGTGAATGATGCAGCAGTGAGCCTGGGAGTGCAGACATCTCTTTGAGATACGGATTTCATTTTATTTGGGTGTATTCAGAAGTGGGATTGTTGGAACGGAAGGTAATGCTCTTTTTTAATATCTGAGGAACCTCCATACTGTCTTTTCACAGTGGCTGTACCAACCTACGTGCCCACCAACAGAGCACAGGTTTCCGTTTTTTTCCACGCCTATTCCAATACTTGTTATCTTTTGTCTTTTTGATACTAGCCATCCTGCCAGGTATGAGGTGATAACCTCATTGTGCTTTTGATTTTCCTGATTGTTTCTTTCTTTTTTTTTTTTTTTAACGTGTGTCTGTTGGCCATTTTTGTGTCATCTGAGGAATTACCTATTCAAGTCCTGTCTTTTAAAAATTGAGTTGCTTTTTGCTTTTGCGCTATATGAGTTCCTTCTGTATTTTAGGTATTAACCCCTTATCAGGCACATGGTTTGCAAATATCTTCTCCTTTTCCACAGGCTGCCTTTTTCATTTTGTGAATAGTCTGCTTTGCAGAAGCCCTTTAGTTTGGTGAAATCACACTTGTCTAGTTTTGTTTTTGTTGCCTGTGTTTTTGCTATCATAGAGGAAAAAAGAAATATTTCCAAAACCAGTTTCAAAAAGTTTTTCTCCTCTTCCTTATTCTAGTGGTTTTAATAGCAGGATCTTCAGTGTACTTTCAATTTGATGAAATACTTGTTGAAAAACGTCCGTGAAAATCATTACTTTATTTGGAATCAGTAAAGTAATATTTAAAAAAAAAATGACTTGATCCCCTAAATATATTTTGGGTATATAACAATGCAGTCTTTTAAATTTGTTATCTTTTTTTTTAAACTTTTTTTTTTTCAACGTTTATTTATTTTTGGGACAGAGAGAGAGCATGAATGGGGTAGGGGCAGAGAGAGAGGGAGACACAGAATCGGAAACAGGCTCCAGGCTCCGAGCCATCAGCCCAGAGCCCGACGCGGGGCTGGAACTCACGGACCGCGAGATCGTGACCTGGCTGAAGTCGGACGCTTAACCGACTGCGCCACCCAGGCGCCCCTAAATTTGTTATCTTGAGATGTTCACTGATTGGCACAAAACCGGGCAGTGAATGATAGAAGTATGAGTATTATGGACTGCTTATATTTCACTACATTCCTTCCTCTAATGAGAGGACACTCTATGACTCTGGAAAAAGTAAAACTATTGCTCTTTGGTAGCCTCTCTTACATTAAATAAATACTTGGCATTTTAAGAATTTTAAGCAATGTATTTTTGTTTAACAAACCTGGCTATTCACAAAGGAAACTAATGTCACTAAATAGATTCTTACCATAACTGCAATGGGTGATGATTATAAATAAGAATTTCTAGAAATATCTTCTTCAAATTCTGTGCAAGAAACTTATTCTAACTACAGCAATGGAAAAGGTAGTTGAATTATTTTAGCAAATAGAAAAAAATCTCATTCTTCATTTCTACTGATTCTTTACATCAGAAATTCAGAGTAACTAGTTAACATCAGCCTGGAGTATTTCCAGCATTACGCTTTCAAGGAATAGTGTCGAGAGACATTGAATCAGAATGTTTGGGGTACTTGATGGACAGCTAAAGTTTTCGTTGTTTAAAATCAAAGTATCTCTTCCAATGGTCTGTCACATGCCTGAGAATTTTACCAGCGTTCAGTTGAGTGTGTTTTGCTTCGTTAATTAAGAATCCACAATCATCCTACAAATGAAGAAGAGATAGGTGGTATGAATGAAACTACTAGAAAAATCATTATTTATGTTAAGCATGGATGATGAATCAATTGTGAATATAGTTTAAATTCTTAAGCTGTATTAAATCTATATACACTGAATTTGTAAGTAGTATGTGAGATGTAAACAAAATTTATGAGTTAAGTTGATAAGTTAATGACCTATGAGACAAGTTAGGAAGAGATCAAATAAAAGCCTCTATGCTGAATGCAGATGAGAGGTGGAAGGACTCGGAGGTAGCCAGTATTCAAGGTAGACAATCATACGTGATGCACCCGAAGCACTTAGGATTCATGAGATCTTAAATTGACCATCCTTTGGTAACAAGCACTAAGATTCTGTGCTGGCTTCACCTGTCTTTTGTTTAAGAAAATTGTGTGCAATTCCTACCTCGTCTTCAGGCTCCAGCTGTGACATTACACCCTTGATGCCACACACTGCAATCGAGTCACCTGTGTGTTGGTTCCAGGATTTTTGGTCTACAAAGCGCCCTTGTTTACGTTTCCTCTTTGGTCTTGGGAACCACATGATTACTAGAGACAGCTGGGGGAAGAGTGTAGAGCGAGTGTACCTGAAAACTGGGATTTCACTGGTGTGTCTTTTACCACCCCATTCTCCATGCAAAGTGTGTTAACTTGGCCCGTATTTTTCCTCCTCACTGTGTGTGATTTAAGCATTTTAATGTGATCAGTACATCTTTGTTGTGGGACATCTGGAATCGCTTGCCGGTTAGAATACTGGGAGGCTAACACAGCATCATGGTAATTTCCAATACGACATCAATTATTGCTTTTGGTCAAGAGAGGGAAAGCTCTTGTTAAACAAACAACAGTACAACAAAAGATACATACGAATTCAAATCGTCATCGTATAAGAATGCCTTAGTTTTAGTGCTTTAGTCTTTGTTTTCAGGGTAGTTAGTCAATAGATGAGAGGGGGACTGTGGAAAGAGCATCATCAAGGTGACATTGGAGCCTGGAGAAACTGTTCCTCAGGCAGGAAGGATGGATGATGATAACTAAGTTTTAGGGAAGAGTCTGTTCAAGTGTAAATGGATATGAATATAGGAGACAGGCAATATTCTAAAGATCATCAAAGTGATATGAAATATGAACATGTCTGGATTGTTTAGCACATCATTTCTATACTATACATCTATACATATACTTAACATTCTGAGGTGATATAAACTTAGAGGAGATTCAGGTTAATGCTACAAAATTATGCTTTTATTTATTGATATATTTTTTATAATGGCAACATTACATTATTTTGTTTATATGTTATTACAGTCTTTTTTTTCTAGATGCTTCTTTTCTTTAAATCGTTGCATTCTTGGGATATGTATTTCTGTGTCCTTTTTCCATCTTGTTTTACCTCTATTCCCTAAAGAATGTTATCCATTATTATCGCCTATGTGTCCGGATCTCACATCTGTATCCCCAGTTCCAATCTTGCCTTCAGGTCCAGAGCCACATATTCATCTGCTTTGTGCAAGTCTTTGTCTCCATACCCCACAGGAATCTATATCCCAGGTACCCAAACTCAGTATATTATTTATTTCTCACTCTCCTAGATACCCTGTGTAAGTGGAATCATAGGATATTTGTCTTCTAGCCACTTGCTTATTTCATACAGCATAATGTCCTCAAAGTTCATACACATTATAGAATCTGATTGGATTTCCTTCATTTTTAAGGCTGAATAATTTTCCATTATATGTAGGGTACCACATATAAATAGTGCTTATGTGAATGTACAAATACCTCTTTGAGACCTTGATTTGAGTTCTTCAGAATTACCCGGAAGTAGGATTGTTGGATCATATGATAGTTCTGTTTAAATTTTTTTTTTAACGTTTATCCATTTTTTGATAGAGTATGAGTGGGGGAGGGGCAGAGAGCGAGGGAGACACAGAATCTGAAACCGGCTCCAGGCTCTGAACTGACAGCACAGAGCCTGACGTGGGGCTCGAACTCACGGACCGCGAGATCATGACCTGAGCTGGAGTTGGACACTTAACCTGCTGAGCCACCAGGCACCCCATGATAGTTCTATTTTAAAGAATACTTAAATACTATTTCTCCTCGTGGGTTGTACTGGTTTATAATTCTGCTAATAGTGCACAGAGGTTCCAGGTTCTCCACATCATTAACACTTGGTACTTATTTTTGATGGAAACCATCCTAGTGGGTGTGAGGTGATATCTCATTGTGATTTTAATTTGCAGTGCTCTGATGATGAGTGATATGGAGTATCTTTTCATATGCTTGTTGGCTATTTGTAACTTTTAGAGAAATGTCTAAATCCTTTGCCCGTTTTAAAATCTGATTATTTGATTTTTTTGAGTTGGAGCTCCTTACATATTTTACATGCTAACTTCCTATCAGATAAGTGATTTGCAATTATTTTCATTCCGCTATGTTTCCTTTTTCAGGTAAAGATAATTTTGATATTCAAAACAAATCTTAAGAGTTCCTTAAAAACATATACACCATGTGTATTTTAGCACACTAGCCTTTGGCAGGGAACTGTTACCCTTCAGATATATTTGGAGATCATTGATTATGCTGCATTTTAGCAGGTGATATTACTATAGTCTGGCTTCCTTTCACCTTCACGGGAACTTTCTAAAGGTCAACTCACTGTAGTGCTTAAGGTGGATGTTTCAAAATTTTAAAAATTATGTATACAGGTAAGGAAGGAGGAAGGTGACTTAAAATGGGACCTTCAGATGGTGACATCTGTGGCATTCATGAACTATGCCAAGGCTTTTTAGGATAGGGCTAAAATATAATTTCTTATGTATAATGAATTTCTACATATAATGTCTTATATATAGTGGATTTCTTATATATAATGATTCTCAAATTGAACCTATTTTCACTCTGATTTCTCTAAAGTAATCTGATTTCCTTAGCTGAACCAACTTTCCTGTTTTCCTCTTGTCTCCTCCCCCCCCCCCCCCACTCCCCAGCCCCTTCTCAGATCTGCTGCTGCCTCATGGCCTTTCAGGTGAGCTCTTCCCTGATTGGCCTTCCTCTTAGGCATCTCCTTGTGGCTCTACTAAACCAGCACTTATGTCCAGCATCCTGTTAGAATTTGATTTATCTTTCCCATATCCTCAAACATTATTCAGGGTGGGATGTATGTGTGTTGGGGGGGGCATGATGAATGCCTACAAGTGCAAGCATTTCCCTCCTGTTATCTCCTTACTTACTGAGGTTTCTCATTTGTGGCTGTCAGCGTTCAGCCAGAAAAACACTAGCCACTGTATGTGTTCCAGGCATGAAACACTTAATAAGGGAGGGAATAGGGGCTTACACGAATGTAGCAAGAACTGGAGCTCTGGAGTCCATGGTTCTCGATTGTTTCCTTGGAAATGATGGCATTTCTAAAGACTTTCTGCAAACTACCACCAGCTATCTCACTCTGCACTTGAGGGTTCTCCAGGAACCCATTGGGGCATCTCCTGTCCATCTGCACCTCTGGCTGCAACTTCCTCTAGAGATTAATGGCTGCATCTTTCTATAACCCAAATCTCACATGATGCTCTTACTGCAAACGCTAATCAAGTTTCATATAATGTAAGTGAACTCTAAAAAATGTATTTGCAATTCTTTGTGGTGAGAAAAAAAACTTAGAAGATTCTAGTAGCAATGCTGAGTTGTGAACACATTCTAGGCTATCATTCCTCCACACCCCCTTATATGTCTGGATTTCCTAGAAACATGTTTGTCTACATCACAGTCCTACTGGAGTTCAAATCTGTATAGGGAGGACGAGTGGCAGAAGGAGAAGAGAAAAAGTCCATAGCAAGACTTTGCTGCTTTTAACCTCTGTGGGTGGCAATCCATGATCTGAGGAATGGAGTATTGGATGCTAGACTTGAGGAGTTAGGTGTATGTTTCAGGAATAGGGTCACAAACTGAGTTGAAAAAGAAACTGGAAATGTATCCAGTGCTAAGAGTATATTTAGGCAGCTTTACATTTTGCATCAGTTTCACCTTAAAACATTCTCCAATTCTTCATCAGAACTTAGTGACATTTATCATATGCTTTCTAGTGATTTGGTTCAGATTGTGTGTGTGCACTAACAAGATCATGGGCTCCTTGGTATCAGGGACCATGTTTTGCTCCTCTCTGAATCATTCTTGTCTGGTAGAGAACTTGCCTTTAGTAGGCACTCAGTAAGTGTTTGCTGCTTGATTGATAACCCTGTATTTCTTTAGTGTTTAGACTTCCCCAGTGAATGTGTGTATGTTAGGACCCCCTGAAGTGTCACAGTGAGAAAAATGGACATCATAAAACAGTCCAAAATAGCGGTGTAGCTGAATTGACAGTGAATGCATTGAAAAATGTGCCATAAATTTATACTCCCCATACATCATCAAGTGTGGTGTATTCTTCTGTGAAATATTAAGTAAAAAGCAGTCTTCTTAACATGCTAGAGCATTTCTGCATTTCCAGGAATACAAAGCCAGAAAATATCTAGAAAATGTGTTGGACCAAAGATAGATTGGTTTTAAAAAGCTCCACCTTTAACTACAACAGTAATAGCAAACTGGACAATAATTGATGGAAGTTCAGAGCTCTGGATGCTTGAATCAGGAAGTGGAGAGTCTAGCCCGCTATAACAGTAAAAACACATGATGGGTTATAACAGTCTGGGAGTGGGTGGCCCAGATCGATAACTTCTCATGAAGTTATTCAGGGAGTCAGAATCCTCCCATCTTGTTGTTCTGCCATCCTTAGGGTGCATGGTTAAAGTTGACTTGCTGCCTCGCATAGGTCCTGGTCTAAAGGAACCGGGAAACATGGAGAGTAATTTCTAAAGCTGCTGCACACCTTATGTCTAGTCATGTTCTATTGGTGAGTACTTAGGTATTTTTTATTGATGAATCATATTTAAAAAAGTAGAGAGATATAAGGTTTTAGATGTCTTTTATTCTCTCATAATTCCTTGAATATATTCGGCATTATGTAAAAATTTTCCCACTTTATTAAAGATACTAGATACTGTAGGTAGACTATTATGCCATAAATTCTTTTTTTTTTTTTTTTTTAGATGTATGGAAGGAATCCCACAAAGGGACTTTTACCACATGCTGCTGCTTGTTTTTCCTTCCCTGGAAATAAATAATATTGATAATTTTATAGCCTAATTTTCCTTGTTTTATTGAAGTGTAGTTGACTTCCAATATTAGTTTCAGGTGTACAATATAGTGATTCAACATTTATGAATGTTAGGAAACAGTCATCTGGATAAATCTAGCTATAATCTCTTACTAACATTGTTACAATATTGTTAATTATGCACTTGGTGCTACACATTATGCCCCCATGGCTTACTTATTTTATAAGTGGAAGTTTGTACCTTTAAATCCCTTCCCCTATTTTGCCCATCCCTTACGTCCCTCCTCTCGGGAAACCACTAAATTGTTCTCTGTATCTGCATCTATTTCTGTTTTGTATTTTGTCTTTGTTTTTGAAATTCCATATGTAAGTGAAATAACACAGTATTTGTTTTCCTTTCACTTCTTTTACTAGTATAGTACTTTCTAGGAGCACCCATGTTGTTACAAATGAAAAGATTTCATTCTTTGTTGTGGCTGAGTAGTATTTCACTGTGTGTGTGTGTGTGTGTGTGTGTGTGTGTGTGTGTGTGTGTGTGTGTGTATACGTACATGCCACATCTTTATTATCCGTTCATCTGTTGGTGGATACTTCCCTTGCTTCCATATCTTGGCGATTGTAAATTATGCTGTAATGTAGGAGTGCATATATATTTTCAAATGAGTGGTTTTGTTTTCTTTGGAAAAATATGCAGAAATGGAATTGCTGGGTTTTATAGTATTTCTGTTTTTAACTTTTTGAGGAATCTCCATTCTTTTTCTGTAGTGGCTGTGCCATTTTGGATTTCTACCAACAATGCATGAGGGTTCCCTTTTCTGTGCATCCTCATCAATAATTGTTTCTTGTCCTTTAGATAATAGCTGTTCTGACAGGTGTGAGAGGATATCTTTTTTTTTTTTTTCTATTGTGGTTTTGATTTCCATTTCCCTGTTAGTGATGTTGAGCATCTTCTCATGTGTCTATTGGGCATCTGTATGTCTTAATTGGAGAAAGGTCTATTAAGGTCTTCTGCCCACTTTTTACATTGTATTGCTTTTTTGTTTTTATATTGAAATGTGTGAGGTTTTCTTTTATTTTGGATATCAAGTTATTTGCCATATAATTTGAGAATATCTTCTCCCATTAAGTAGGCTGCCTTTTCATTTCATTGGTTTCCTTTTCTCTTAAAGAGCTTTTTTTTTTGATGTAGTTTTATTTATTTGTGTTTTTATTGCCTTTGTCTGAGGACACTGATCAAAAAAAACGATATATATATATGTATATATGTATGTATGTATACATGTATGTGTATGTGTATATATGTATGTATATGTGTATGTATATGTGTATATATGTATGTGTATATGTATACATACACATACATATATATATGTTGTTTGGACTGATGTCAAAGAGCTTGCTGTTTATGTTCAAGGAGTTTTATGATTACTGGTCTTAAATTTATGTCTTTAATCCATTTTGAGTTTCTTTTCTTTGTAGGATATACGACAGTGGTCCAATTTCATTCTTTGGCATATATTACCACCTTTCCCAACACCAGTGATTGAAGACCTTCTTCCTTCATTGTATATTTTTGCTTCCTTTGCTGAAAATTGATTATATGGGTGGGTTTATTTCTGGACTCTCTTCTCTGTTCCATTAATCTCTATGTCTATTTTTGTGTCATTTCCATATTTTCGTCACTATAGCTCTGTAGTCTAGTTGACTATCAGAGAGTGTGATATGTTCAGCCTTGTTCTTCTTTCACAATAATTGATTTGGCTATTAGGAGTTCTTGTGGTTCCATATGTATATTAGGATTCTTTGTTCTAGTTCTGTATGAAAATGCTATTGGTAATTTTAATAGGGATTGCGTGGAATCTGTGGATTACTTTGGGTAGTATGAACACGTGAATAATTTTCTTCTATAATTTTGGTATATATCTTTCCATTTATTTGAGTCATCTTCAAATACAACAGATTTGTGAATATTAATTTTGTATCCTGAAACTTCACTGAAGTAGTTTATTAGTTTTAGTAGTTTTTTGGTGGAGTCTGTAGAATTTTTTATAGTATCCTGTCATCTGCAAATTATGCCCACTTGACTTTTTAGATGTCCTCTTTTCTTCTTGTCCAGTTGCTGTGGCTAGGATTTCCAATACCACACTAGATAAAAGTGGCAAGAGTGGGCATTCTGTCTTTTGTGTGATTTCAGAAGAAAAACTTTAAGGTTTTCATAATTGAGTATAATGTTAGCTGTGGATTTGTTATTTATGACCTTTATTATATTGAGGTACATTCCCTCGTACCCACTTTGGTGAGAGTTTTTATCTTAAATGGATGAATTCTTTCAAATGTTTTTTTCTATGTCTTACTGAGATGATCATAAGTTTATTATTGTTAATGTAGTGTATCATATTTATTCATTTGCAGATCTTGAACTATCCTTGCATCCCTACAATAAATACTGCTTGATCATGGTATAGGATCCTTTTACTGTATTTTTTATTTTATTTTAATAATCTAATGTTGAAGATTTTTGTATCTGTGTTCATCTGTAATATTGGCCGGTAATTTGAGAAGGATATATATTAGCTCTTCCTTAAATGTTTGGTAGAATATACCTGTGAAGTGGTCTAGTCATGGACTTCTGTTTGTTGGGGGTTTTTGGATTACTGATGCAGTGTCATTACTAGTAATTGGCCTATTCAGGTTTTCTGTCTCTTGAATCAGTCTTTGGAAGATTGTATGCTTGTCCATTTCTTTTAGATTATCCCACTTGTTGGCATATAGTTGTTCTTAGTAGTCTCTTACCCTTTGTGTTTCAGTGCTATTGGTTGTAACTTCTGAGCTTTTGTTCTTTGTCTCATTTTTTTCTCTTTATGTATTAGTATGCCATTTATGTTTATGGGAGTGACTTTATTTAGAAAGTGTCATGTGGGCCACTTTCTCACACCATTCACAAAAATAAACTCAAAATGGATAAAGGACCTGAATGTGAGACAGAAAACCATCAAAACCTTAGAGGAGAAAGCAAGAAAAGACCTCTCTGACCTAGCCGTAAGTAAGAAACTTGACATATCCCCAAAGGCAAGGGAATTAAAAGCAAAAATGAACTATTGGGATCTCATGAAGATAACAAGCTTCTGCACAGCAAAGGAAACAATCAACAAAACTAAAAGGCAATCAACGGAATGGGAAAAGATACTTGCAAATGACATATCAGACAAAGGGCTAGTATCCCAAATCTATAAAGAGCTCACCAAACTCCATACCCGAAAAACACATAATCCAGTGAAGAAACGGGCAGAAAACATGAATAGACACTTCTCTAAAGAAGACATCCGGATGGCCAACAGACACCTGAAAAGATGCTCAATGTCGCTCCTCATCAGGGAAATACAAATCAAAACCACACTCAGATATCACCTCATGCCAGAGTGGCCAAAATGAACAAATCAGGAGATTATAGATGCTGGAGAGGATGTGCAGAAACGGGAACCCTCTTGCACTGTTGGTGGGAATGCAAATTGGTGCAGCCACTCTGGAAAACAGTGTGGAGGTTCCTCAAAAAAGTAAAAATAGACCTACCCTATGACCCAGCAGTAGCACTGCTAGGAATTGACCCAAGGGATACAGGAGTACTGATGTATAGGGGCACTTGTATCCCAATGTTTATAGCAGCACTCTCAACAATAGCCAAATTATGGAAAGAGCCTAAATGTCCATCAACTGATGAATGGATAAAGAAATTGTGGTTTATATACACAATGGAGTACTACGTGGCAATGAGAAAGAATGAAATATGGCCTTTGTAGCAACGTGCATGGAACTGGAGAGTGTTATGCTAAGTGAAATAAGCCATGCAGAGAAAGACAGATACCATAGGTTTTCACTCTTATGTGGATCCTGAGAAACCCATGGGGGAGGGGAAGGGAGAAAAAAAAGAGGTTAGAGTGGGAGAGAGCCAAAGCATAAGAGACTCTTAAAAACTGAGAACAAACTGAGGGTTGATGGGGGGTGGGAGGGAGAGGGGGGTGGGTGATGGGTATTGAGGAGGGCACCTTTTGGGATGAGCACTGGGTGTTGTATGGAAACCAATTTGACAATAAATTTCATATATTGAAAAAAACAAGTGTCATGTGGGGATCCAGTAGTGTAACCCTGATGGTGACCCAAGCCAGGTGTTCCAACAGTGTCTCCACGTGGGTACGTGCACCCGTCAGTTGTGGCTGGGCCATGATTGGTGTGGACTCTGATGTGCAGGGCTGTCCTCTGGCATGACTGGCTGTGAGGCCTAGCCACAATTACTACAGATACACTAACCAGTGGGCCTGGCTCCCCTGTCTCTTGGGTAAAAGGCCCAGCCATGACTGCTCTGGGCATGCTGGTGGATGGGGCAGTCCTACATTGAAGCTGGCTGTAAGGTCTGCCAGAAACGATGTCGGGTGTTCTAATGTATAGGGCTGGCCCCTTGGCAACAATTGCCCCTGTTGGCCTAGGCCATCCAGTACCTGTAGCAATGTGATGGGCTGCTTGAGGGCAGTGCGGGTGCCTTTTGCTAGCTTGGCAGGGTGGCGAGCTGCTTGGGAGGGGCAGATTGGGTGGGGTAAGTTCTCAGAAGAATGCTCTATAGACCGAGGGTGTATGAATTGACTTCTGCCAGCGCGAGGCCAGCTAGGTAGAAGGAGAGTGAGTAAAAAGTGGTCCTGCCTGTGCTTTCATCCCTAGTGAATGTTCCGGCAGACCCCTGTTCCTCTGGCAAAATGCTGTAAAATGAGTCAATGAAATTGTCTTCATGTGTAAACCGGGTGTTTTTCAAACTGCTGCCTTTGTTCTGGGACTTGGAACAGGGGGTATCTGTGCACCCTTTAAAATTTAAGTGGAGTCTTGGTTTCCAGCTGCTCTCTGGCTCTCCTGGAAGTAAGCCCTGCTGGTTTCCAAAGCTAGATGCTGTGGGGGCTCACCTTCCTAGCGTGAGTTCTCTGTGCTGGGGAGTCTGAAAGGTACTTTGAGCCCAGGTTCTTCAGAGAGGGCCTGTACGGTGGTGATGTCTCTCCGGCTTGTGAATCATCGTTCTCGGGGTGTGGGCCCTGACTAGATTGCATCTCTGCCCTTTATTACCCATCTCAATGTGTTTATTTGCTTTATATCCTTGGTTGTGTCAAGTCTGTTCTGTTAGTCTTTATTCTCAGAAATAGTTTTGTGGGTCATTGCAGTTTTGTGTCTGTGGGAAAAGGTGAACTCAGGATCTTCCTGCTCTGCTGTCTTGATCCTGCTCCTTTAGACTATTCTTTTGTATTCCTTTTTTCTTTAAGATATTTTCGGGTTTTGATTATGAGTTTACAGTTAAGGTTTTTTGACATGTGTAAAAATATTACATTTGCTATCGCTTGTGCTTAGTACTTGTCAGAAATACTGACTTAGTTTACTGATCATGTAATTGTTCATTGCAAAGGGGAATAGCAATATTTAGTAGTTGACATCTGTAAACATGCCCTCAACTCTGGTGTCTGAAATATTTAAAATAATTGTACATAGATTTTATTATACTCATGAAATCTAAATTTCTTACTAGAAATAAATTATGCATGTAAAGTATATAAATGGAATTCCTTTTGTATCTTAAATGGCATTTGGTAAGGTTTGCCGTCCTACTCCCTCAGAATACCATAAAATACCTGAGTATTTTAAAAAGAGGTATTTGAAAATGAAGAGGACATTTAGTGGAGACTGAAAAGGTTGGTGGTACGTCTGGGGAAATTTTAGGATAAATGATATACGACAGAGTATTTAAGGAAGTTTGAAAGTGAAAGTAAAGGAAAGGATTAGTCTTCTACTGTAAAAATCGTTCTTTATTTTTTGTTTGTGGTTAAGCTTAAAAGCCAATGGAAAAAGTTGAAGAAACTTTTGGCTTATAATAAGTATACTTTGGCTTATAATAAGTAAGTTTACCTCCTCTCATGTCAGTACTTTATGGAGTAGTAATCAGGAGACCAGAAAATAAATAATGATTGGCCAACAATATAGAGGGGATAATGGCTTTGGAAGTAGATTGGATGGTCCCTGGTATTCCTTCTGTCTGATACAAGGGTAACTAAGCATGATTGTGCTTTTTTAGAGAGTTTGTCTGTTGTCTTTGCTGAGGCTAGATGGCCAAGGAGCACATTCAAGAAGTTTGTGAAGAGTAACATTAATAGGAAAAAAAGCAAATTTTGACAAAGATGAAGTCAAAATTAATAAGACTTCAGAATAAGATAGTTGAAGAAGGCTTCGAAGGGTAGTCAGGTTGGCCAAGTGTAAGACTGACCTTTCTTTCAAGTTGTACATTAGTTTAAGTTGTGGAGTGTAGTGATTCAACAATTTTTTTCATTACTCCGTGCTCGTAATGATTAGTGTAATCGTAATCCCCATCGCCTATTTTACCCATTCCCCGCCCTCTTTCCCTGTGATAATCATCAGTTCTCTATAAATAAGAATCTGTTTTTTGTTTTGTCTCTTATTTGTTCACTTGGTTTCTTAAATTCCACATATGAGTGAAATTATATTTTTCTTTCTCTGACTTATTTTGCTTGGTATTATACCCTCCAGATCTATCCATGTCAATGCAAATGCGAGATTTCATTCTTTTTATGGCTAATATTCTATCTGTGTGCATGTGCGTGTGTGTGTGTGTATTACCTCCTCGTTATCCATCTATTGATGGATACTTGGGCTGCTTCCATAATTTAGCTATTGTAAATAATGCTGCAATAAACATGGGGTGTGTATATATTTTCAAATTAGTGTTTTGTATTTTTGGGGTAAATAGTGGAATTACTGGATTATATGGTGACTATTTTTAATTTTTGGAGTAATTTCCATCCTGTTTTACACAGTGACTGAACCAGTCTGCATTCCCACCAACACTGCATGAGGGACCCTTGTTCTCCACATCCTCATCAATGCTTATTTCTTGTGTTTTTGATTTTAGCCATTCTGATATGTTTGAGGTGATATCTCATTGTAGTTTTGATTTGCATTTCCCTGATGAGGAGTGATGCTGAGTATCTTTTTATGTGTCAACTATCGATGTGTCTTGGGACAAATGTCTGTTCGTGGCTCCTGCCCTTTTTTTTTTTATGAATTACTGTTTCCAGTGCTGAGTTACATAAGTTCTTATATATTTTGGATATTAACTATTTATTGGATATGTCATTTGCAAATATCTCCTCCCATTCTGTAGGTTGTTTTCCATTGTTGATTGTTTCCTTTGCTAGGCAGAAGATTTTTATTTTAATATAGTCCCAATAGTTTATTTTTCCTTCGTTTCCTTTGATTCAGGAAACATACCTAGAAAAAATGTTGGTACAGCTAATGTCAAAGAAATTATTGCCTGTGTTCTCCTAGGATTGTTACGGTTTCAGGTCTCACAATTAAATCCTTAATCCATTTGGGATTTATTTTTGTGAATAGTGTAAGAAAGTAGTCCAGTTTAATTCTTTTCCTTCTAGATTTCCAGTTTTCCCAAGGTATGTTCTTGCCTCTTTTGTCAAAGATGAATTGACCATATAATTGTGGGTTCATTTCTGGGTTTTCTATTTTGTTATAATCTGTTTATTATTGTGCCAGTACCATACTGTTTGGATCACGATAACTTTGTAATCTAGTTTGAATTCTGGAATTGTAGTACCTCCAGTTTCATTTTTAAAGATTTTTTGGGCTATTTGGGGTCTTTTGTGGTTTCATACAAATTTTAAGATTGTTCTACTGTGACGGATGCTGTTGGTATTTGAATAGGGATTGCATTAAATCTGTATATTGCTTTAGATAGTGTGGACATTTTAGCAATACTGGCTCGTCTAGTCCATGAGCATGGAAGATATATCCATTTGTTTGCTCAACTTCTTTCATCAATATTTTATAGTTTGCAAAGTACAAGTCTTTCACCTCCTTGGTAAAGTTTGTTTCTAGATATTATATTTGATATAATTGTAAATGGAGCTGTTTTCTTAATTTCTCTTTCTGCTCCTTATGAGTGCATAGACATGCAACAGATTTCTGTATATTGATTTTTGTATCCTGTGACCTTACTGAACTTACCAGTTCTAGTAGTTTTTGGTGGAGTTTTTAGGGTTTTTTTATTTATAGTATCATGGCATCTACAAATAGGGAAAATTTTACTTCTTCCCAACGAATTTGGATGCCTTTTACTCCTTTTTCTGATATAATTTCTGTGACTTGGAATTCTGGTACTGTGTTGAATAAAAGTGGTGAGAGTGGACATCTCTGTCTTGTTTTTGATCTTAGGGGAAAGCTCTCAGTGTTTCACCACTGAGTATGATGTTAGCTGTGAGTTTTTCATGTATGACCTTTATCTTGTTGAGGTATGTTCCCTCTAAACCTACTGTGTTGAGGGTTTTTATCATGAATGAGGTTGTATTTTGTCAAATGCTTTTCCTGCATCTGTTGAAGTGATCATGTGGTTTTTATGCTCTTATTGACGTGATGTGTCACACTGGTTGATTTGCAAATATTGAACCACTGATGCATGTCAGGAACACTTGATCGTGGTGAAGGATTTTTTTAAATGTATTACTCAATTTGCTAATATTTTTTTTGCAGATTTTTGCATCTATGTTCGTCAGAGATTTTGGCCTGCAGTTCTTTGTTTTTTTTTATTTTTTTGGGTAGTGTTCTTACCTTGTTTTGGTGTCAGGATAATGCTGGCCTCATAGAATCCATTTGGAAGCTTTCTGCCTTCTTCTGTATTTTGGAATAGTTTTAGAAGAATATTAAGTCTTCTTTAAATGTTTGGTAGAATTAACCTCTTTATTGGTTAACCTATTTATTGTTTTGATTGCTGATTCAATTTCAATGGTGGTAATTGACCTGTTCAAATTTTCTGTTTCTAGCCATTTATCCATTTTCTAGGTTGTCAAGTTTGTTTTTATATCATTTTTCATAATGTTCTCTTAGAATCCTTTCTATGGTGTTGGTTATTCTTTCATTTATGGCTTTGTTTGATTAGTCCTCTTTTTTTTAATGAGCGTGGCTAAAGGCTTACCAGTTTTGTTGATCTTCTCAAACAACCAGTCACTGGTATTGTTGATCTGTTCTATTGTTTTCTTAGTTTCTGTTTCATTTATTTCTGCTCTAATTGTTATTTCCTTCCTTTCATTGGTTTTGGGTTTTGTTCTTCTTTTTCTAACTCCGATAGGTATAAGATGAGGTTGTTTGATTCTTCTTCTAGAGGCAGGCCTGAATTGCTGTAAACTTCCCTTTTAGAACCACTTTTGCTGCACTGCATTGATTTTAGAGTGTTGTGTTTCATTTCTATTGGTCTCCAGGTATTCTTTGATTTTCTCTTTGATTTATTGGTTGACTCACTCACCCCTTAGTAGCATGTTATTTAACTTCATTTATTTGTTGTCTTTCCAGATTTTTTTCTTGTGGTCAGTTGCTAGTTTCATATTGTAGTCTGAAAGATGTATGGTATGACTTTGGTCTTTTTAAATTCAAGACTTATGGTGTGGCTTAATGTGTGTTCTATTCTGGGTAATATTTCAAGGACATAGAAAAGAATGTGTATTCTGTTGTTTTAGGATGGAGTGTTCTAAATATATCCGTTAGAGCCATCTGGTCCAATGTATCATTCAAAATCACTGTTTCCTTGTTGATTGTCTGTTTGGATGACCTATCCATTAATTTAAGTGGGGGCATTTAAGTCTGCTACTATTACCATATTACTATCAATTTCTTCCTTTATGTCTATTAATAGTTGCCTGAATTATTTGAGTTTTCCAATGTTGGGTGCATAAATATTTATAATTGTTACATCTTCTTGCTGGATTTTTCTCATATGATTATATAGTGTCCTGTTTTGTCTCTTGTTATATTTCTTGGTTTAAAGTCCATTTTGTCTGCCATAAGCATTGCTACCCTGGCTTTTTTTTTTTTTTCTTTCCACTTCCATTTGTGTGATAAATGTCTTTCCATCCTTTCACTGTATGTGTCTGTAGGTCTGAAATGAGTCTCCTATATGGAGTATATAAATGGGTCTTGTTATTTTGTTTGTTAGAGAAAGAGAGCATGTGAGTGAGGGAGAGGAAAGAGAGAGAGATAGAATCTTAAGCAGGATCCACACCCAACATGGCCTTGATCTCAGGATCATGAGATCATGACCTGAGCCAAAATCAAGAGTTGTATGCTTAACTAACTAAGCCACCTTAGGTGCCCCTGGGTCTTGTTTTTTTTAATCCATTCCATCATCCTTTGTCATTTGATTGGAGCATTTAGTCCATTTCTATTTATAGTAATTATTGATAAGTGTGTACTTATGCCATTTTGTTACATGTTTTATTTTATTTTTTTTTATTATAGTTCCTTTCTTCTCTTACTCTCTTCTTTCATGGTTTTGGCCTTTTTTAGTGTTATGTTTGGATTCCTTCCTCTTTATTTTTTAGATATATATTGTTGGTTTTTGATTTCTTGTTAGCATTAGGTTTGTATATAATATCTCATGCATGTAGCAGTCTCTATTAAGTTGATGGTTACTTAAGTTTGAACCCGTTCTTTACTTCTCTCCACTCATGTTTTAGATATATGGTGTCCTACTTTACATCCTTTCATTTTGTGAGTCCCGTGACCGATTTTCATAGATATGCTGTTTTTTCCCCCACTTCTTTTGTGCTTACTACTTTTTTTATTCCTGCTTATAGTCTTTCTGTTCCACTGAAAGATTCCCCTTTAACATTTCTTGTAGAGCTGGTTTAGTAGTGATGAATTCCTTTAATTTTTGTGTGGGAAAGTCTTTATTTGTCTTTCTATTCTGAATGATAACTTTGCTGGGTGAAGTGTTTTGGCTGCATTTTTTTTTTTTGTCTTTAAGCACTTTTATTTTTTATTTTATTTTTAAATCTAGAGGGATTTTCCCAATGTTATTTCTAAAATCTCCCTCTTTGTACTGCTGTCATTCATTTTTCTATGAAAAAGAGCACAGCATAATACTCATGTAAGGCATTCATTCCTAATAATCTAGTGGTATAAATTATCTTTAAATAGTTCTTTAGTGAAAACTTACACTGTTTTATGTGTTTGTGTTATAAAAATGCTAAATTATTTTTAAGGGACTGTCTCAGAACCTTCTGAGGCTCACTTATTTGCTCACTTTATAATGAAAATATATTATACCACTCTCTTCTGGCTTATAAAGTTTCTGCTGAAAAATCAGCTGATAGCTTTGTGAGGTTTCCCTTGTACACAACTTTTTTATTTATTTTTTATCTTGCTGCTTTTTAGAATTCTCTCTTTATCACTACTTTTTGCTGCTTTAATTATTGTTCTTGGTGTGGATCTTCTTTGGTTGATTTTGTTGGGGGCTCCTTCTGCCTCCTGGATTTGGATGTCTATTTCCTTCTTCACATTTGGGAAGTTTTCAGCTATTACTTCAAATAAATTGTTTGCCCCTTTTCTTTCTCTCCTTCTTTGGGATCCCTATAATGCAAATGTTACTCTGTTTGATGATGTCACTGAGTTTCCTAAGTCAGTTTTCATTTTGTATAACTTTTCCCCCCCTCACCTTTTTTGGGTGATTGCATTCCATTCCTCTGTCATCAAGGACCCTGATCTGTTCTTCTGCTTCCCTTAGCTTGCTATTCATTCCATTAGTGTGTTTTTAATGTCATTTATTGGGTTCTTCACCTCTGATCGGTTCTTTTTTTGTAATATCTTTGCTGAGGGTTTTACTGAGGTCCTCTAGTCTTTATTTCTAGTCCAGTGAGTATCTTTATGATTATTACTTTAAATTGTCTGTTAGACATATACATATCTCCATTTTGTTTAGATCTCTTGCGGTGATTTTGTCCTCTTTCATTTGGGACATATTCCTCTAGGTTCTCATTTTGTCTAATCTATATGTTTCTATGTGTTAAGTCCGCTACATCTACTGCTTTTGAAAGTAGTGGCTCTGTGAAGAAGAGTTCCTGTAGTGCCCTGCAGGACAGTGGTCCCTGTTAATTAGAATTTGGCCCTTCAGGGATGTCTCCCATGTGTGTTGTGTGGCCCTGGTTTGTGGCTGAGCTGTTTTTTATTTCAGTCCTCAGCAGTGGCTTTCTTTGCCTGTCGTGGGCCAGTCTGGGGTCACCTTGGGTTTTATTTGGGTCAGAACAGGCATTTGCCAGAGATGCAGCAGCATAGAACTGCATGGTGCTTTCCCTTTGTTGTCCCCCTACAAGTTTTTTGTTGGTGGGTGGAGCCTGCAGCCAGATTGGCTGTCTGCTCCCAGCCCACCGCTGGGGCTGCTATTGGACTGTTGCCTGATTACCTTTCCTTCTCCCTGGGACAAAAGTCCCTTCCGACTGGTGCTGGCCCCTGTTGGGGCTGCTTGCACACTGCTAGGCTTGTGGCACAGCTTCGGATGGGCTCTGTCCAAGCACGTGTTAGAGAGGGCAGATCTGCAGAACATGGCACTGGGGGGAGACGAGGTGTTAGTCAGGTTTGCACTATTCTTCTGTGGGAGAAGACCACAAAGTGAGGCCTGGCAGGACGGGGTGGCTTGGTAGAAGCGTGGGGTTAGAAATGTTTGTGCAGGTCTGCTGTGGAACCTGGAGTGGAGGCCTGGCTGGAGGGGGCATGTCTGCAGGGGAACGTGGGTGTGGAGTGCACTGTTAGCCAGTTAGGTGGTAAGTGTTGGCACGCACTGGTTCCTGCAGGTGGACAAGTGTTTAGTCGGGGGGCTGTGGGAGGGAAATAGCACCTGCCAACTCCTTTGTTCCTGGAAGAGTCTCCCAAAGATCCCTGAAGACTGGCATTTCTTACTGGAAGCCACATTAGGAGATATAAATGCGTAGAATATTTATGCAACATAATGGAAGCAAGTTAAGTGTGAAAAATTGTTTAAATCCAAATTACTATGTAGGAATTTATATGCCCTATATAAAACATTGAACTCTGGATCTTTTCATTACCCCAGTCATTTGGTGAGTTTGCAGGTTCCTTGAACCACAAGAATATTTTATTTTATATATGCTGTGGGGTATCAAAGAGCTGGAAAGGTTTATCACTAGAATTGCAGTGACATAAAATTTATCACATGGTACGTATAGCTGTTTGGCCACAGAACTAAGTGAAAATGTCACCCAACATTAATCAAATCTTAATCTCAGAGTAAAAAATTAAAGGTAACTAAGTTATTTCATTTGAAAGCATTTTATATTAATTGCTAACCTATATGTTATTTGATCAATTATTAGTATTTTATTTTTAAATCTAGAGGGATTTTCCCAATGTTATTTCTAAAATCTCCCTCTTTGTACTGCTGTCATTCATTTTTCTATGAAAAAGAGCACAGCATAATACTCATGTAAGGCATTCATTCTTAATGATCTAGTGGTATAAATTATCTTTAAATAGTTCTTTAGTGAAAACTTACACTGTTTTATGTGTTTGTGTTATAAAAATGCTAAATTATTTTTAACGGACTGTCTCAGAACCTTCTGAGGTTCACTTATTTGCTCACTTTATAATGAAAAGACAAAGTGATTATTAAGCTGTTATTTTTCCCTAATAAAACTTTGCAGAGATTTATTAACATGTTCCTCCAACTTTAATCTATATGTAGTCATCCCATCTGCAATAAATGTTGAGTTAGCACCCATTTGCACTACAATATAGCAGGTAGTGAATGGAAAAAAAAATGTAAAAACATTATATAGAAGCCGGGTGGGCAAACTATGGTTTGTGGGCCAAATCCAGTTTGCTAACTAGTTTTGTAAATAAAACTTTGTTGGAACTCATCCATGATCATTAATTTGTGTGATATATAAAATCTCCCATAAAAACTAGAATTATCTGCCCTTTACAGAAAAAGTTCACTGACCTCTAATAGAGCATGGATTTCAGTAGCAAAAATATAAAAGCCTAATAATATAGATCTCAATCACATGAGATTTATCAGACTAGGGAAACTACTTTTAATGTTTTGGATATTAAAATGGTCTTTTTAAAAATACCTCATAGGCTTATAAAAGGAATAAAAAGGCATGTAATGGAGAGCTTTGTCCTGAGAAATGTTTTAGTCATTTCTTATTAGTCCATCCACTGGCTGCTTCCTATTAATTCAGTGGCAGCTATCCAAGCCAGCCCTTTTCTGCCACGTGGGATGTCTCTAACATCTGGTGAATTCCGGGCAGGGTGATAATGAAAACAATCACCTGTGCTTAGTCTGCTCTCCAGGAGGAGCAGGTAATAGGGAGCTTGTGCTTGCACTTAAATTCATAACTGTGCATTGGATGGTTATGAGATCCAAAACCTTTACAGTTTCATTTTTACTTATAATTTACATTTCAATTACTTTCCCTTGGCCTTTTCCCAGCATTAAAAAAGTCTAAAACTCATTAATTCCCATTATGACGTTAAAACAACAACCCCATGGACTCTGTGTATCATTCTCTGCTGAGTTTCCCATTGAGGGGTTAACCAAGCAATGAAGTCCTGCCAGTTGGAGGATTCCATCTCCATTGGTTGTAGCTCTTACAGGAAGACATTCCAGTTCTAGACTCATTGTAACCTACGCAGACAAGGCAGCCACTAGTTAAGTGTGAGTTTAGTGGGACCCAGAGTCCCACATGCCTCCCAAATTGTTCTTCCATTTTTCCTGCAGTCCATGAAAGCCTTACAGTGTTCATTACATGGGGTGCAGCTAATACATCCCCAGTGAGCCTGAACTTGGTAATTGGCAGGGATAATACTTTTTTTTTTTTTTTTAACATGAATACCTTGGTTAAATCAATTACTCAGGAGCGCCTGGGTGGATCAGTCAGTTAAGTATCCAGCTTCAGCTCAGGTCATGATCTCACAGTTGGTGAGTTCGAGCCCCACATCGGGCTCTGCCCTGACTGTGTGGAGCCTGCTCGAGATTTTTCTCTCTCCCTCTCTCTCTGCCCCTCCCTCACTTCTCTCTCTCTCTCCAAATAAATTTAAAACAATCAGATTGACTAGCAGTGTCCTTAGATCAAAGATAAATCCTGATCGAAGAGATGAGACATTTGGGTTATGAGAATATGGGTAGATTCAGCCTGTGTTCGGCCTCACCTTGAGAAACCATGAAAACAGAATGACCTCCTAGGAAGTCAGACTTGGACAGGAGTACAGAGGCGTTGGCATCTACATAGGAGAGAGTATATGGGCAAAAGGGAGCCCTGATTCAGTATTTTGTATACAGGTTATCCATAACAAATGCTGAAGAGTGATTTCACCAGCAGCTCAAACGTTTGGAATTGGGCTGGCAGGAACAGAAGTGATAACAGTGGGTTCCCAAAGACCCAATTGTAAATTGTAATCGTGTTACAATTCTCTGAAGTTTTGAGCACCTGCATCTATGCATTTATGGGTTTGGGGTTGCTTCTGGCATTGGCTGTTCCTTCTGGTATGCCAGCATATTTGCTGGTATATTTAATTTTATAAAAATTATTTTTTTTTTAGTATTCAAATTCATTCACTGTGAGGTATCCCTCTCAAAGATTTATGGACCTTAATATCTAGTGTGAACGTTGGACCTTAGGTCAGATGTCTCTGTCCTTATCTGGGCATGGAGTCTAACAGCACCTAGCTCTGATTTGTGAAAGAACTGTGTTGGCTATGATGAACCACATTATTGAGGCCGAACTAAATGGCTCTGATGTTCAGCGATGGACATTTTCAGTTTACAAAATTCAAAAATCTAATTGAGATACCAGTTCAGTTATTTTTTTTCAACAGAGAATTAGCCATGCGAAATGCTGTTAATACTACTTACTGCTATTGCCACGAATATGCTTTGTTGCTTTCCTCATAAAAGTTTTCAGTTATTTCCATTTCACATATGAAAGTGAGTTTCTGATACTTTCTTGTTACTTGCTCACTAAAATTTTTTTTTCAAACTTAAATCTATTTTTTCCCTTGGGTTTTTTTTCTTTCTGTTTGAAACCTAGAATTCCTTTAAATTCAAGTTCTTCTATTTGAAAATCCTCGGTTCTGCTGCATTGCTGTAACCTTGGCTCCATTGTGGCCTTGTAGGAGATGAAAGGAAAGTCTTTTCCTATATGCAGCTTATATGTCCTGTTCACTATTTTCTTTTTTGTATTATGCAAGTCCTCTCTAGCTTTGAGAATGCAATGAAAAATTTCTACAACTGCAGACAAAAGTGACACTATGGTTAGTACTGGTAAACTAAGGGAAGACATTGAAGGGTGTATTTGAGATTTATTTACTGTATGGTTGAGCCAGGTTTTTTTTAAATATCTTTATTCTTTCTCAGTGAAGTGGTCTGAGGGATATTTGGAGTTGAAATGATTGTTTAATGCTTTGAATCTTCCCTACCATGGACTCCGTGAAATGAGGAGTAACCTGGGTGATGTGAAATTTATGACTGCAAAATAAAGTTATGGAACATCCAGAATTTTACTACATCAGTGTCAAGAAGTAACTAGCTTCACAGAATATCTGTTAAGTTACTTAGGAAACCACTGTTACTAGATTTTAAACTAGGTTGGGCGTTTCTTCTTACCTTCCATGTCCCCCCTTCAGGCTCGGACACATCAAGAAACTCTGTGTTAATGGGGAAAAAAAAAGTATGGATCCTTTTCCTTTACATGTCTTAGTTTTCAGGGCTGTGTGAAAAAGCATGCTCACCTTGACTAGTACTCCTGCTGTTACATCATTGATGGATGATGTGATTAGTTCTCTTGTAGTTCTGGTTCTAGCCATGACTACGGGTTATGACCATGATCCTCATGTCAGGGTCTGAAGAGAGCTAGATGATCAGGCAGAGAAGCACAATTCTGAAGGAGTTGGGAGAAGAGTTCATGCCACTCTCCAAAGCTGTCCTTCCTGAGTGTGGACGGTGGTGAACGTAGCTGCCTAGGTATGCAATGATGGCTCTTTTTGAGCCAAAATAGAAGCTTGAAGGAGGAGTAAGATAATGGAATGGGGTCTAAAATCTTTGGGAGCAAGCCACATTTAGTTTTATGTTACTCTTGACCTTGATTGCCATAGTAAAGTCTTAGGTAATGTTTCAGATTTGTTTCATTTCAAGATAATATGGAGTATCAAGGAAACGCCCTTGGGTCATAGTTTTAAAGGAAGTGAGTACATGGTGTCAGCAGCCGTAAAAACTAAGTTCTCTGGATGGTGGCAAAATTCAAGAGAAAAGTCATAGTTTTGAGCTCTGGCTTCATTCTTCCTGTGGGGGCTCATTTTGTTGTTGTTGTTGGCAATCTCAGTAAATCTGGTTCTATTTTATTACAGTTTTTTTTTTCCTTTTAAACTCTGAGCCTTGGATGTTTGTAAAGTGAGTGTACCCCATACAACCATAGAGGTATTCTTTCATTCAGCATATATTCAGGAAAAATTGTGTATGAGCAGCTGGGAATTCCAAATCAAAACCATGTGGTTTTTGCAGTGAGGAGGGATAGTTGATTGAAATTAGCCGAGATTCTTTACAGATTTCTCCATAGAGATGCAGTCGATTTCCCAATCTCTGGACACTCTATTAGCCTCGTGACTTGTTTTGACCAACAGAAGTTAGCAAAGATTATGTGAGAGTTTGGAACCGCGGCCTTCAGAGATCTTCAGTTTCCATTCCCCCTCTTGGAATCAGACTGCCATGTAAGGAAGGTGGCGCTTGCCTTTTGGAGACACAAGTCCGCGACCACAACCAACCTCAGTTGCCTGCACTGTAGATGAAGCCACCTCAACCCTCACAGCCTCAATTGAGTTGCTAGATGATGGAAGCATGTATACAGTGGAATATTATTCAGCCCTAAAAAATAAGGAAATCCTGATACTGGCAATAACATGGCTGAACCTGGAGGACATTAGGAGAAGTTAAGAGGCCAAACAGAGAAGGACAAATACTGCATAATCTCATTTACATGTGGAATCTAATATAGTCGGACTCACAGGATCAAAGAGCAGGATGGGGGTTGCCATGGGTGGGGAGGGTAGGGGAGATGATGGTCAAAGAGTATAGAGTTTTAGTTGTGCAAGATGAACAAGTTAAGGAGATCTAATATACAACAATGTGATAATCGTTAACAAGACTGTATTTTGTATACTTGACATTTGCTGAGAGAGGGTAGATGTTAAGCGTTTTCCTACATGCACACATACCATCTCAGGAGAGACCAGCAGAACTGCTCAGCTGAGCCCAGCGTAAAATGTGATATGTGTTATTTGTAAGTAAATACAATTTTTATTGTTTTCAGATGCTAAGTTTTGGGATGATTTGTTATGATAAATAATGGTATAGAAGGTTATGTCTTTTTAGAATGGACTTCTTAAAAGACTTACTAAAAAGAAAACTATGACTTAACACTATTATGTGCATTATAATAGAGCCACTTGTTTGAATGTCAGAATGCTAGTTGAAACAAGGTATTAGATGTCTTTCTCTTCACGGGGACTAGATATTTGTTCTTTGAGTCCAGTCTACTGAGTATATCTTACATTGCCTGGTTGCTGCATTCAGTCTGTTCGTAGATTCGTAGATTCTCACCCGTGTTCTTTTTGTGGGCTTTACCTTCTCTGTCCTCCCCTTAATTGTTGGCCCTTTGCACAACTGCTGGCTCACCTGTTCCAGTTTTGTTCTGGAAATTTCTAGAGTTGTCTGTGAGTGTAATCTATCAACTTTATGCTGAAAACCGTAAATTCTCTAGTCTATTTATCCAGTAATAAATGTTTCAAGTTAATTGCCTCAAAGTTATGGGAAGTTCAAGATGTCTGTGAAATAGGGGCTCCTGGGTGGCTCATTCGGTTGAGTGTCTGACTCTTGGTTTTGGCTCAGGTCCTGATCCTAGGATTGTGGGATCAAGCCCCATGTCAAACCTGACCCTCTCCCCAAACACACTCTCTTCCCAACCCTCTCAAATTACAAAGATGTCTGTAAAATAGTAATATTTTAGAGCTTACTCTGAGCCCATGCAGTGTAATTAACATGTGGGTCTTAATTCCTTTAATTCTGACATCATCAGATGCCAGTATTCCCTCCATGTAGAAAGGAGTTTTAAGGGTCAGGTAACATGCTCAACGTGGCATCGTCTCTAGGTAATGGAGTGTTCTTTTGAGCTTCTGCACTGGAGACCTCCCTTCTTCCTGCACTCCTTCAAGTCCAAAAATGGGCTAAACCAGTCATATTTATCAGTCACCAAGCACTTCTGTCACTTCCCTTCTAATTATGTCTTGTGTATTTTTCCACCTCCACCTTTCCACAGCCATCGTCCAATGCCAGGTCCTCATGTCTGGTGTTGTGGACTCTCCGTGGATGTCTTCCACTGTCTCTACTCCCCTTACTACTGGCAGAATAATATTACCAGTGCATGTCTGGTCACTTCTGCTTCCCATGGTGCTCTGTCATCTATAGGGTAAAATTGTCAGTGTCTTTTTTGGCATCTGGGCCAAGACTGGCAGTTTCTGCCTTAGTAGTGGAGCAATGAAGTTTTGATTCATTCCCTAATTGGATGTCCAGATTGATCTTCTCTCTCTCCTCTTCTCCCAGTCCAGTCTGACATACAGGATCATGATAGGTTACGAGCATGCGCTCTTTTGGTCTGCGTGTTTCTACTTATTTGAAATCCCCTGTCACTACCACTCCCACCCCCACCCCTCCACACACACAGACACACACCTACATGCTTGTCTGTCCAGAAATCTATTTAAGTGTCCAATCTCAGGGCAGAAGTTCCCTCTTCTCTGAGGTCTTCCTGGGGTCTCCAAGCAGATAGAGATGCTTCTCTGTTACCGCCGCTCTGTGTCTATGTACTTCCACTTATGTAATACTGTATCTGGTGATATTAACGCTTTTAAGTCTTTCTTTTCTGTTCTTTGTCTTGCAGACAGGGACAACTTACAGTGTATCATATTTTTGTCCACAACACAAATTACACTGCTGATCACAGAGTGGACACTTGCTAAGTATACACGGAATGAGGGAAGAATGAAAATGCCTTGCTACAATTATGTGGCAAGAAAGAGTCCCTGGATCCTTTGTGTCTTAGCTCATTGCCTACTCAGATGTTAATTCTCATTCCAACAATTTCTGTGGCTCCATAGGAGGTGTGTGCCTATGTGATGTGGGGACCCACAAGTGCATGGTGCAGCAAGTACTGGAATTCACTGAGGAAATAGCTGTAACATTATAATGAAACGTAAGCCTAACAGTTTTATGCAGGGCAAAAGGCAATTTGCAAGCTTTCGATGATACATTTCTAATGAAAGGACTGTGATCATTTCTACAAGATGATGAGACTTTCTCTCTAGGCCTTTTTACTTTGACCTGAGGGTTCAGTACATCTGATAAAAGGCAATAAAAGGGCAGACTTTGAAATAATCCCAACCAAGGGATGTTAGGAGATGAATAGCAGGCCATGTCCCGACCAGGAGGTTAATTGCTGAAACACAAAATATCCTGCGGGAATATGCTGCTTGGAGGTGTGATCTTTCAACCCTGGGGTGCTAAAATCCTGGTTCTTGTCATCAGATATTTTAATTACATGCTCTGTACAAGAATTTCTGTATCATGATGAATTTGAAATCCTCTAATTACCTAGGATTTAAAAAGCAAACAGAAAATGGAAACGTCAGAGGTCAATACAAATAAAAGCAAGAATCCGCAAAGCCTGCCTGAAGAGGAAGCAGGAATCAGAGGACGAGAGTTCGAAAAGAGCTAATTGGCAAAGTCCAGTCTTTAACTTAGGCAGCGATTAGAAATAATTATAATGAATAGAGCTTCATGATTGTGATGGATTAAAAATGCAACTTTTTATTTCAGCAAGTAATTTCAACACACTTGAAATGTTTACATTATAAAGAAATTATAAAGCTGAATCATGACATTTTTATCCCTAAACATGATTTTTGTACTGAAATAGTTGTATTTAAAAAAAATAGCCTTAATGTTTATTTGCAAGTTTTGCAATATGGCCCAGTACGTTCTTTTTTATGATATAAAACACTATAGATTTGAAACCTTTATGCTCCTCAGTTCTCTGGGTTACCGGGCAAGCTTGCTGTTTTCAGCCATTCCCACTTGACTTTCTTTCTGTCTTCCCAATATAGGTCTCTGCTTGGCCTCTGTCATGAATATGAATTAATTCTCATCCTACTTTAGAGGGTTGTTTAAAAAGGAAAATAGAACATTTCCAAATTTATATAATTTCCTAACTAGACTCCTTAAATTCAAATTCATGCTTGTTCTCTTGGAACCAGAGTTTTTATGAAAATCTTCACATAAAATGCTTCGAGATCTCTGCACCTGTCTTCCGCATAAACACCAGCGATCTGAGAATGCCGGCATGGTTCAGGCACCAGTGTCCTTTGCCTGCACGATCTCATTAGGCTTCTAACTGGTCTTTGAGCTTTCTTACTTTGCCCTGCCAATATCAATGCCTCACAGCAGCCAGAGTGATTCTCTGGTCGAAGCCTTCGCTGCTGTCCTGTCTCACCATGACCTTGTTTATTATCTCTCTGCTGTTACTCCAGCCACAGTGCGTCTTTGCTTCGCTAAAAATGCCCAGCTCCTTGGGCCTCAGGTCTTTTGCACTGACCATTCATCAACTTCGGAATAGCTTTTCACAAGCATCCTCCTGACTTCTTCCTTTACCTTCTTCTCTGCTTAAATATCCCCTTTTAAGTGAGGACCTCACTCTCCCACCCTGTATAAAATAATCACCCCTCCCATCTTGAAACTGGCTCTTTCTGTATCTGTACCTGCTTTAATTTTCTTCTGTGCATTCATTCTCCCCTAATAAACTACATATATATATATATATATTTTTGTTCCTTCCATGACAGCAGGAATACTTTGTTCCTAGTAAACAGTCAGGTGCTCAGTAAATAGTTGCTGAAATCTTTGAGTACATGAAAACTGTGAAAATTGGTTTCTCTTTTTTTCCCTTTGGCTTTGCTACTCCTAACATTTATTTTCACCGTTCAAGAACTAGGGTGCTTTTTTGGGTCTTTCTCAGTATAATGAAAATGCACAGCTTCTGGGGTCTGAAACAGGCATGATGTTCCCTCATCTGCCTTACATTCCTGGAAGAGCGTCAGGGGCCATAGCTGCCCCATTCCACATTCTGTCATCGGTGCTGATCAGAGCCTGGCACATTTTAGATTCTCAACATTCAGTAAATGGCTGAATTTTGCAGAAATATGGTGGAATAATTTATGATACATAGTTAGGCAAATTCAAAGAGTTACAGAATGGTATGCATGATATGATAAACATTTGTAGGATAAAATTAGAAACCAAAAAGCATCGTGTATATAGGAATACTTCATTTTGTTGTGTCTGGCTTTATTGTGTTTCTAAGATTGTGTACTTTTTATGAATTGAAGGTTTGTGGTAGCCCTACCTCTAGGGTCTGTCAGCACCATTTTTCCAAAAGCATTTGCTCACTTTGTGTCTCTGTGTCCTATTTGGGTAATTCTTGAAATATTTCAGACTTTCTCACTATGATGTTGTGGTCGTTGGTGATCAGTGATTATGACTTGCTAAAAAGCCCAGACGACGGCTAGCATTTTTTAGCAGTAAAGTATTGTTTAAGGTAGGTACGTTGTTCTTTTAGTCATAATGCTATTGCACACTTAATAGACTACAGTGCAGTATAAACATAACTTTTATATGCACTGGGAAACTGCATAATTACTAGACTCACTGTATTGCAATATTTGTTTTATTGTGGTGGTCTAGAATGAAATCTGCAGTATCTCTGAGGCATGCTTGTATTTACATTTCTTTAATATGTTTGTGTAGGTAAAGTAAGGGTGTATTACTCAGTAGTTACTAGTTCCCAGTGTTTAAAAAAAGAAAGCAAATTAAAGAGGGCAATGGGGAGACCATTAGTTATATTTTAGACTCTCCTGAATTTAAATGGCTGGAAAAAATCTCTAGATGTAATTGTAACAGAGAGCTTGAAATACTGGTACTGGTTTATTTTTATCCCATTGCTTTATACAGAGTGTTTAAAAGACACAATAGAATTATAATATCAGTAGTGTAATCAATAACCAGCAATACCAAACGGTAATCAATATTCCTATCTACAAGAAGCCAGTAACAATAAAGTGGAAAATAAAAACATTTTGTTAGGTTTAAGTATCAAGTGTGGTTTTCCTGTCGGTATAAAATGAGAAGCTTGCTCAGTTTCTTGGTTATTTGGGCTTTGAAGACTTTCCAGTCTGAGCTCAAGTGATTTGTTTCTGGGGTGGGGTGGGCAGGTATTTTCCTTGCTCTATTAGAGATAAGTAATTATGCATTCTTATGTATTCCCACTTAATATCTGTATAACACCATTAAATATGTTCTGTATACAGATGATGCTCCGCAATTATAACAGGAACATATGGTGTTCCTGCCTGTTACTGCGGGAGTTTAACTCCTTGAGGTCAAGGGCCTTGTCATTTTATTTCTGTATGCCCAAATTCTAATATAATGCTTGGCAGCAGTAAATGGTTCGTATCTATTAAATTATAGTATGCATTATGTGGTCTGTGTTGCCGTGGAGGTGAATCATTGAGTAACACTGAGCACGCTCAGTTTTTACTTAGGTGACTGGAGAAAACTTAGAACCTTCTACATATTCTAACTGCAGCAGGAAAGTAGGGCTAAGGAACAAATTTAGAGGTTGTTCTTCATGCTGGAACCAGCTCTCCTTGCAGTCCTGCTAACTGCCTGTTCTAGGTGCTTCTCTCTGGCACTGTGGCCCATTTTCTGTGTTCATCCCACTTCACCAAATTTAGTGCCAAAATTTCTCAACAAGGCAGAAAAATGATCAGTGGGAATGTCATCCTCATGAATTTTCTTCGTAAGAATTCTGAGGTTATAAAAAGATTTTCTTCCCTACTTCACAAACTTCAGGTACAAACAAGGAAATGATTTTGTGGGTATGTGAGAGAGGCTTTATGTCGCCCCTAGTCTGGGTCGCATACTTCCTGGATGTCCAGAACTGACTGTGAGCTCTTAAATCCCCTGTAGCAAAATTGCATAACAGAGTTATAGATAGAATGTTTTCATAAGATATAAAAATAAAACCACTATTTAAGCATATACCAACATCGTAGAGAACATTCATGATTCATGTATTCAACCAGTCAGTGGTAATTGACTACTTATTACATCCCAGGTACTGTTTGAGTCTCAGATAAAACATTAAATGAGACAGACCTAGTCTCACGATGTTTAAATTCTGGAGTGGGAAAGTAAAAGAGAAATAGGCAGGGTTCCCATGGGGTAAGTTTAATCAAAGAAGACTAAATCAAGATTAGAGATAGAGAGTGGTGGCAGAAGATATTATTGACCGTAACATAAGAGCAAAAGACCGTTCAGATTTGGAGGTATTGTTTTGGTGGGGCAAGGAATGAGGTTATTTGGAGAAGCTGTGGGAAGCCTCCTCTGGTTCAAGAGTCTAGAGAGTTGATATATTTATAAATCATGTGTGCCACTTACTTGACAAACATAATTGTAGTATACTTTTAGGTGTTAATGTGTTATGCCGACATTCCCCAGGGATCAGGACACAATATTTGACTTTGATAATTAGGAAAAGTTAGAAATCTGTTATTTTAGGTCACAAAGAACCATACTCATCCTTGTAATCCTATCACTTTTTGCTACATTTATTTTGATGCTATGTTATTAGGCCCATGCATAGTTAGAATTGTTATTTCTTCTTGGAAAATTGATTTCTCTTTCCTTCTGTAATTTTTGTTCGGGTGTTGAAATTCTAACCCCCAGGACCTCAGAAAGTTACTATATTATCCAAGTGGGCTTTTTAAGAGATGAGTAATTTCAAGGGAAGCCATCAGGGTGGACTTCAATAGGATTTGACTAGTGTCCTCAGACAAAGAAGAAATTTGGACACGCAGAGGACAGACCATATGAGGACACAACAGGAAGGTGGCCTTCTGCAAGCCAGGGAGAGGAGCCTCAGGAAAAAGTAAAATTGCCAACACCTTGATCTTTGACTTCCAGCCTTTAGAAGTTAAATGCTAACTAACACTTTAGAAGTGTTAAAAAAATTCCTCTTGTTTGAGCCACCCAGTCTGGTATTTTGTTATGGCAGCTTGAGCAGACATACATAGTCCTAGCAAACTAATACAATAATGTCCTCTTTCTTCCTGATTTTATATATTTATGTCTATACACATACAGATGGGGTGTATGTGTGTGTATACATACATATATATATATATGTATGTATACACACACATGTACATATATATCCACATATATGTGCTTTGTTCTTCCTGATTATATATATATACATACATATATATATATATATATATATATATACACATATATATATATGGTGTGTGTGTATATATTTATATGGTGTGTGTGTATATATATGTATAGTGTGTGTGTGTATATATATATATGTACTGTGTATATGCATATATGTGGTGTGTGTGTATATATGTATTTTTGTTTGTTTTGAAGTCTACCTGGCTCATACTAATGTGAGTACTCCAGCTTTCTTTTCATTGTTAGCATGGATATCTTTCTTCATACCTTAATTTCTAACCTGTTGGAGTCTTTTTATAAAGTAAGTTTCTTATAGATAACATATAGTTGGGTCTTGGTGGTATTTTTTTTTTTTTTTTTTTTTTTTTTTTTTTTTTTGCGAGGGGGGTTCCTTTTTGAATCTCTGTCTTTTAATTGGTATATTTAGGCCATTCACATTTAAAGTGGTCATTGAGGGGCACCTGCCTGTGTGGCTCAGTTTGTTGAATGTCCAACTCTTGATTTCACCAGCTCAGGCTATGATCTCATGGTTTGTGAATTCAAGCCCCACATCAGATTGAGATTCTCTGTCTCTGGCCTTCCCCTACTGGAGCTCCCTTCCCCTCTCTGTCTCAAAAGTAAACACTAAAAAAGTAAAGTGGTTATTGAAATAGTTGATTTAATGTCTGTTTGTAATACTGCTTATACATTTGTTCTTTGTCTCTCTCTTAGTCCTCATATTCTGCCTTATCTGTTTTTAATGAAGCACATATGTGATCCCTTTTATTTCCTCTTTTACTGTATTAATTATACCTATCTTGTAAAATTTAGTGATTGCCTTAGAGTTGACAACATAGATTTTAAACTACTATAAATCAGTATTTAAACATACTGCTTCACATGTAGTACAAGAATCTTAGTGTATTTCTGATTCTTCTTTCCTGTTCCTTGGTAACGTTTCTGATCTTTCTTCAGCTGTGTCCAGCCCCCTGATAAGCCTATCAAAGGCATTCTTCAATTTTATTATAGTGCTTTGATTTCAAGAATTTTCTTTTGAGTCTTTTATATAATTTCCATTACTATGCTTGTGTTACCATCTGTTCTTGCTTGTTCTTTCTTTTTCCATGAGCATCTTTTTACATATTAATTATGTTTATCCCTGACAGATAATTCCAAGACAATTGTCATATCTGAATCTGGTTCTGATGATTGTTTTGTCTCTTCAGACTGTGTATTTTCTAGTCTTTTGGCATGGCTTGTAATTCTTTTAATGAAAGCTGGACATCTTGTATTGGGTAATGTCAGCTTAGATAAATTGTTCTTTAGTGTGAGGATTTATTTGAATCTGTCTAGAAGTTGGTCTGTTTCATGTTTCTGTGGTATGGATGACAGAACCTTCAAATTCTTTTAGTGTTTTTGTTTGTTTCCCTAACTGCTCCTCTTCAGAGAGTCCCTGTGATGAGCTCTTCAGCTGTAATCCACTTTTACCGTATGGAACCCTGTTGGTATGTGGTAAGGTGTATGAGGAGCACAAGTGTTCTAAATTCTTCAATCATCAGGCTTTTAGAAGGCCTTTGTTTTGGGTTCTATAGTCCTAAGAAATGTTTCTAGCATGGTTGAGTTCTTTCCCACTTTGCCCCCTACTCCTTTCCCCAGCTGCAGGATTTCTAACCTATTTTCTTGAAGAACTGACCTCTGTTGACTTTGTCTTCCCCCACCTTCTCCCTTAGGTTAGACAAGAAGGGTAGAGAGGGCTGGATTGGGAGACTGAGCCAGCTTCCCCTAACTAGATAAGGCTCTGGAAGAGTCCTTTCTGCTGAAGAGTAAACCTTTGTTGCAAAGAAGGTTCTCGTGTATTTAACAATGATAACTGCTTCCATCCTATCAGAGCCTTTCTTGAATCCTCATCATGAGAACCTGGAGGTAAAGCCCATGCAAGTATGGGAGCTCCCCCAAATGTGGACCACAGGAATTTTTTACCTTCATGCTGGTACATGTTCAGCCTTTAGTAATTAGTCAAAAACATCATTTAAGTGTTCCTACTGGTATTTGGTTCCAGTGGCTTCAAGTATGAGTAAATAGATTTCAGCAATGTATCTCTGAATATGCCTTTCTCTTCAGATTTTAGAGAGACCTATCACACTGCAACTTTCTTAATAGGGTTCAAAAACAGTCGATGATTACCAGTTGTCCAACTGTTTTCTTGTAAGGACAGATATGAGTTCCTTGGAAATGACCTTTTGGATCTGAAGCCATAAATTCAAACATATCTTTTTCCTGTCTAACAAATATCATGTAATTTCTTATCCATAAGATTGTAAAATTAGGGGGAAAACTTCATAACAATGGGTTGATCACTTTAAGATTTTCCAATAAGGCAACATTTGAGCCCAGATCTGAAAGCAAGTCAAGGAGGAAACCACGTGGACATTTTGGGGGACATATGATGAGAAGGAGAATAGATACAACACTGGATAGATTTTGAATGTAGATTACAGAGAATATTTTTTGATGGATTAGAAATGAGTCTCGAATGATTCCAACTGTTTTCTTCTGTGATCCTACACATCTTGCCCTCATCCTGCTGCTATATGTGGTCAATTACTCTGAGAGGTAATATTCAGGAAAGAGAGGGTAGATTCTAAAAAAAGAAATTTGCAAGGGAGATGCCTCTCCTAGATCAGAGTTAGCATAGCATACTGATGCAAGGACTGTTGAAGTAGACTGCCTGGATTCAAATGCTAGCTCTGATAATTAGTAATCGCATGATACTGGGCAAATTTCTTAACCTCATGGAGCCTCGGATTTTTGTTTGTTTCTTTTTAAATGGTAACGCAAGTCCTATATACCTCACAGAATTGTTGCAGAAATTACATGCATTACCTTAGTGTAGTGTTGTTTCCGTAGTGACTAAAACCATTAAGACTTGTCCTATTATTAGAGATGGTAGAAAAACTATTGTTTGTTGCTTACATGCCAGATACTTCACAAATATCATTTCCTTAAGAGATGTCATTAGGTGGTGGTGGTCTTGTTTTGTTTTGTTTTGTTTTTACTGGGGGAAGTGTGAGCCCCAGGTAATATAAAGGGACAGGATTCTTGTCACTGTTCTCTGCCCTCACCACTTCAGGCGCAGGGCTGTAAGGCACTTGACAGTATTACCCATTGTCAGTTTGCTGCTGCTCGCTTGTACCCATGAACGCGGCCCCCTTATAGCAGTGACTTCTATACCCACATGCAATGTTCCTGCTTTCTTGATGGGATCTAATACTGTAACTTGTGCCAGAACAAACCAGAAACTGATCCCCAAAGTGGGATTCGGGAACTGAGTTGTTCACATATTTGAAGCATGTGTGATTCCTTTTTCCTGGAAGCAAATGGGCCAGGGTACTACAAAGCCTAGGTGACCTCTTTTCTCAAATTCTCACTGCTGGCATAAAGGGATGAACAGATGCAGCTTGTGGGCCAGGTGTTCAGAGAGCCACTGACCTTGGCCTTTGGTCACGGTGGTGGCAATATTGGCCGGAAAGATTATAGAGTTACTTGACTTCTAATAGCACCAGAGGACACACACTGGGCAAAAGAAGAAATGAAAGCTTTAAGGCTATGAAGGAGAAAGCACATAGATGATTGGAAAGTCATGGTGGCAGTTGTGAAGAACTTTCTAATCTGCGGTATATGTTAAGGAACATGTGTCCAAGAATTAAAGCAGAGCCCTTGTAGAAGAGTGGCAGAATTGGAGTCTGTTAAATGGTCAAACCCGACACTAGTGGGGAGAAGGGGGATGCTAACATATGCCAAGAACACAAAGGCCGAGGGCTTTGTTCTCCAAAGCTCTGAATCTCCCCTGGTGACAGAACCAGACCCTCCACACCCTGCCTGGGGAACCAGCTTTCACATAAAATCTACTCCTCATGACTAGACCTGGGGGCCGATTCCTCACAAGGGGCACCAGTATCTCTGCATCCTATTCCATTAACTTTCATAGCCTGTGTGGGTCCATAATTAGAATCGTATGCCAGTGTAGGAATCACAGACAGTTAGGACGAGGCCTGCTCCAAGAGGAGAATACTTGTACAACCAGAAAAGTTACCAGTCTTCTGTGTTGCCATGATAACTCTGCATGGTCTAGTGTAAAGATGCTTAGAAACTGACAGAAACCCACACTGGTTCTCTTCCCCCAGAGTATGACCTATTATGATAGAAAGGGACAAGAACAAGTTCTTGGACATGTTCCATCAAGATAATAAGCCGCAAGTCATACCATGTCCCCGAGGAAAAGGAAGAGATTAGTGTCATTGTCAAAGGCTGCAAAGATGCAAGGTTGTGCTTCATACCACATCCCAGTTTTAAATCACTGGTTCAGTCACAGCAAAAGCCAGATGGATCAGGGAGAACGACAGGAAATTATTGCAAATTTAATCAGATGATGTTATCAATTGTAGCCGGGTTTCTGGATGTGCTATTTGTATTCTAGCGAATCGACACAGTCTCTGGTGCCTGGTGTTCAGATCTGGCTCTAGCAAATACTTTTATATTTTCAGGAAAGAAAGCAGAAGCAGTTTGTTTCTGAAAGGGACAGTAGTACATCTTAAGAGCCTCGGAGCTGGGTCAACCCTTCTGTTCCCAGTTATAATAAAGTCCAGAGGTAACTTGATTTTTTTCGAATCCCACAGAGCATTACACTTTTTCTGCATACGACTATTAAGCTACTTTGACCCAGTAGATCATGAAGTAGTGAGCACCAGGCATGACTCAAAAAGATCTAAACGTGCTGGGAGGTGCAAGATAAACCTTGAGAAGTTTCTGAGTCTTGCCTCATGGTGGACTTCCAGGTCTCTGCTCATTTTGGACAAATCAGTATCTCTCTCGAAGAGAGAAATTCACACACATTTACCAGATAACCCAGGAGGCTGAGCTGGAAAGGGGTCCGCAGACCGTAGTGTTAGCCTTCCTGACACTTGAGTTAGGTGACACAATACACCAAATGTTGTTGCATGTGATTATGACCAAGAAGAAATAGTGAATATCTAATGATCCCAATTTTGTCGATAGGAGGATGATAGTTACAGGTCCCTAGAGTTTTGAAGTAAGGCCGTCCCCTCCTTTCTACCTGAAAAGTGTCTCTCGACTTGCTACTGAGCACTGGTAGAAATTGAGCAGCTGACCAAGGGTACGAAGTGACTATGCCATTTATGTTAATCCAGGTCGTCTGAGAAGCAGATGCCAACAGAAAATTAGAAACGGAGAGAATTTATTGGGGAAAACGCTTGTGAAGGATGGAAGAAGTAACCAGAGAGGACTTTCAGACTACAATAACAGTGTGATAAATCTGAAAATAAGACAAGGAGGGCAGGAGGACTGGATAAAGCACAGCCCCTGACTGCAATGCAGTTTTGAGAAGGTATCAATTAGGCTAATGGGAGGTCTAGGGCAGGATTTATCATTACAGGAGTCCGGCATTGGACAGAGGTGGCTCAACTCTAGTACTCCCACTGTACCTACTCATTGAGTGGTAGCAGCCAAGAAAGCATGGCTTTGGTGAAAACACTAGCAGATTCCAAGGGCATGTCTGTGAAAGGCTATGAGCTAACTGCATGCTCTACGTTAGCATTTCTTTTGGAGAGACACCTGAGGAAACACTTTCTTGGCTGCCATACCACCCAAACTTCTTTTCATGATGAGGCTATCTGATCTATCAAAACTTGCCCATCTCCTTATAAACTGGAAATGGTATATATGAGACTGGCTTCTAGCAGGTCTGGAAGACCCAAGTATACCTAAAGGGCGTGTGGCTCAGACGTTCATGACACTTGGTTTTACTTCACTACTTCTCAATGTACAGAGGTAAAACTTCGAGGAAGTTCCTGTAATTTGATTATGGTCAACTAAAGTATTTGCATGGTAAATTGGTACCAGATAATATTGGGATGCTATTGAATTACAATCTCAGATTAGCCTCGTAAGACATTGACGAAGAGAGTCCCCATGGGTAGAACTTTGGGTCATACATTGGTCCACTTTGTGTGAAATGAGGAAAGACTGGAGGCAAATATTTACATCGATCCATGAGCAGTGGTTAATTGTTTGGCTGTCTGGGCAGAGACTTGGAAAAATGAGACTTAAAAAGCTAGTGACAAAGACCTCTACGAAAAAGGTATATATCTTGAAAGGGGAACAAAGTTTAAAATAATTTGCATCCCACAAATACATCTACCAGAAGATACTGACGAAAACAGCAAAAAGTTTGTTCTTGTTAGGTAGACAGGATGACCCATCGGTGCATGCCAATAAGCTTCTTTCCCTGATCATTCAGGTGTTTTTTTCAATGGGCCCTTGCACAAAATGGTCATGTTGTCAGGGATGATGACTTTCTATGAGCTGAACAATGCCAAATTTCCCTTGATCAAAGCTAATCTGGCAGCTGCTTACTGCTGAGTTTCCCATCTGCCAAAGGGGCAGCTAAACTGACATGCTCTGGGAAGGACCAGTAGTATAGATTGCAGGTTCATTACTGTGATCCCCTCTGTGGTAGGCAGCTTCCCAAATGGCTCTTAATGATCTTTGCCTGTTGGAATTCATGCTTTGTACAATTTTCTCTTGTCCAGAGTGGGTTGGATATGGTGAATTCCTTTTAACTAATGGGTTTGCATGGTGAATTTGCATGACAGGTTGGCATGGCAAAATGATGAAAATAGGCAACAAAAAGACCAACTTCTATTGCTTCTCTCTTCCCTTTCTTCTCTGCCTTGTATCTTTCCCTGGAAGAAAAAAAAATGTATGTTGTGAGTAGCTATAGGGAGAGCTTATGTGACAAGGAACTGACATCTCCCTATCAACAGCTGCAAGTATGAGCTTGGATGTGAATCCTCCCTTAGTTAAGCCTTGAGATGAATGTGACCCCAAATGACATCTTGAGGGCATCCTTGTGAGGGATTCTGAGTCAGAGGCATCATAATTAACTGACACATCCTTAGCCTAAGGAACTGTAAGGTAATATCTATAATTTAAGGTGAGTTGTTGATATGATTTGGTACACGGCAATGGATAACACAGACTTTGTACTGGGAGTAGGGTGCTGCCTTTACAAATCCTACGTATGTAGGAGTGGCTTCTGAATTGGCCAAGGGCAGAGAGTGGAAGGATGGCAAAGAGAGTGTTAATGAAAATCTTAGTTGCTTTGAGCTTTTGTGTGGAGCTCCTGAGACATGCCAATCTGTACCCTGGTGATCTCTTTCATGGATCCTCCCCCTCTGAATCTTGACCACTGCCCTGGATAACACGTTAATTGCAGCCTGGTGAAAAATGTGAAAGGTACCCAGATAAATCACCCCAGATATCTGACCTCCTGGTGCTGTGAGATAAATGTTTGTTCAAGCTGCTTAATGTTGGGATAATTTGTGTATGCGCGCGTGCGTGCGCACACACACACACACACACATATCAATAGATACCTACGTACTTTCTCAGTTATGGAGGAGAGTTTCTTGTTATTCTGAGGACAGATTTTTAATCTCGGTGGAGGTTTGCTCTTTTTCTGTTCTCAGCATTTCTATTAGCCTCGCCGTGTGTGGACAGAGAATGCCTTTCCTGTTACCGTGGTACCCTGTAAATCTTGCCTCCACTAAGGTTATATTTTGTCTTCATGGGCTTCAATCCCCTGAATTCATTGGACTTACCATGTCCTCATTTACCCATAAGCAGCAGGTTTAACAGAATGTGACTCAGCTATAGCATGAGCTTGGAGACAAAACTGTGTCGTTGGGGTACTGGTTCTGTTGAGCACTGCCTGTGCTTAAAAACCACTACTGACATTTGGGTTTTTTTTCCCTCCGTAATCAGAACGCACAAATATGGAGGAAAATAGTGAAAATGGAAGTAGATCTTGTCATTATGAAATCCGGAAGAAGTTCTTCTCTTTGTCCTAGCAACTTGGGACTCTAGTTTGAAAGTTCTGTTGCTGAAAGGACAAGTAATTTTACCCAAGAACATAGCCGTGGTTCTTCTGAATTGAAAGTTGAAATTGCTCACTGCCCGTGTGTGTCCTCCTGTGGTTGACTTAATAGGCAAAGAAGTCACTCTACTGCCTGGGATGACTGATATTATCAGGAGGACGTTGGATTTCTGCTGTAGACAAGGGGAAAAAAGAAAAGGAGCTCTGGATCCTAGATGAGATTCAGTGTGGCAGTTCTTAATACTCCCTTGGCTAAGCATCCAGGTCAGGCAATAGATTTATAAATTTATGGGATATATTGTTTTTTAATTTAAATCTGGAAACATGGTCCATTAAGGGTAATTCAAATGATTTAGGCACTCCATGCTGGATTAGAAGGAAGTACAACCGATCTTCCCTCGGAATGCATTGTTGTTCTCAGTGTTATTTAAGGACAATCCTATGTGCTTTAGAGGTGCTGAAATCAGAGCCCTGATAAGCCCTCTTGAGGTTAGAAGAATCTATCAGAGGTGACCAAAACTCCTTGCTTCACAATTAGTTGCCACTTGAGTGCAGTTTCATGGAAACCTAGAAATACTGTGTGCTCACAGTTGTTCCGGCAAAGTGGTAAGGACTGGGGCTTCATCTCTTACTGTATGTGGCCATCCCAAAGCTGCATTTGTTAGCAAAGGAAAGGGAAGACGATGGTTTTATGTTTCCCCAAGAACCCACCATGCTTCAGCCTATAAGCCAAGGTGGGTGGTGCCAGCCTGCCTTTGTGGTGGCAGAGTAGAACAGGTGTCAGTGTTTGGTGTTCCACATTACCCCAAGCCCCTGTGCTCACTCATCCATCCTGATTTTTTTCTTGCAAGGCAAGCAAGCTTTTCGGACCCATCCCTTCTCTTTTGGTGATTTTATCATGCCAGTTCCATTTCTTCTTAGCCATTGGTCCTTGATTGATGCTACCGGGTCTATTCTGAAAGGTTTAACTGACCTTGAATCTCAGAAATAAATGATTGAAAACTTTCCTTCCCAGAAGACCTGAGATTCCTTATTCAAATAGACTTGCTCACCCCTCAGTGATCTTGCTCATTGCATGCCAGAATCCCTTAAAAAAGACAAAGTACTTTTAAGTCATGGGTCCCACCTCTTCAGACACTGTGCTTTATTTGTGTTGATGATATTGATTTTTAAAAGTAAAAGTATTGGCATTTTTAAACTATGTATTTTTGATGATATAATGAGGTTTTATACTTTAGATTCTTTGATGCAGTGTTTGTGAAAGGCATATGGGAAATCTAACAAATTCTATATCCCAATCCTTGAAGCAGTAGGTACAGAGCGGTAAAGACTTAAAATGATGCCCATTAGTATGAAATAGATTACAACCCACTTCTCTAATATTGATCAAACATATTTAATATACCATTAGCATTTGCAGAATGATTCACTAATGTATTAAAATGCCATCGATGAAGGGTGTTAATTAGGTGTTGAAAATGTAAGCAGATTGTTCTGTCAAAACCAAACAGTGATTTCACCGATATCATAAGCTCTTAATTGTAGTGGCAGTCCTCCTTATGGATTCCTTAAGAGATAAATAATTAGTTCATTAGGTGACTTCTTACTCATATTCGCCAGCAATACCATTATTTTACATGGATTTTTTATAAGGGCCCGGGAATAAACTTACACTAAGATAAAGTATATTTCTGGCATCAAACTCTTGAGTCTGTGAGGTGAAGTGATATGCATGGCTGGTCTGGACTCTTGGGTACCTGCTTTGAAAAGTTGAAAGTGAAAGCATAGAGCTTAGAGAACTCCTGTTGCTTCCATTTAAAGATCTTCCTGTGAAATACCTTTAAGTGTTGGTATTAGCTAATGATAAAAAGTAATAAATACAAAAGTGTTTTGATTTTAGAATCTGCTTAGTTGCTGTGACACAAAATTAATTTGTTATATGTTCTCTGACCCTGATGAAAGGAGCATTCTTTAAAAAAAACAAATGACAGGGGCGCCTGGGTGGCTCAGTAGGTTGAGCGTCCGACTTCAGCTCAGGTCATGATCTCACAGCTCGTGAGTTTGAGCCCCACGTCGGGCTCTCTGCTGACAGCTCAGAGCCTGGAGCCTGCCTTGGATTCTGTGTCTCCCTCTCTCTCTGCCCCTAACCCACTCACATTCTGTCTCTGTCAAAAATAAATAAACATTAAAAAAAATTTTAAAAAAATGGCAAAAAACACCTGACTCGGAAGTCTAAGTACTATTAGAAAGTGGATATTTATCTCCGGTGTGTAGTGCAGGGAATAAGATCAGAGAATGCTATGATGCTATGAGTAATTATTTGCTAGTTACATTACCAGCAGATTGAATCTCCAATGTGCTGAATGGTTTGAGTAGGATTGTAGTTTCGCTTCCTTTTAATTTTCATGAGTACCTCTCCTCTTACTGGTCTATTTTAATTTTGGTAATGTCAACCCTGGATTGTAGTCTTTCAGTTTCGCTGGTTAGCTACCACACCAGCTATTAATTAAACACTTTATTCTTGATGAATATTTTCCACCTTCGCCTTATTGAGAGACTGTGACTTCTAGTAGTATGGATTATTAATATTATAAACTATTAAATTATGCATGCATATTTAAAAATGCTTTGTCATTTTTGTCTTTGTTTTATTTTTAAAATCTTAATTATTTCATAAATTCTGTGAGAAACTTCTGATAAGGTTTGTCAAATTTATTTTCAGGTCATCATATGTATTTCAAACCCTGTATTTTCAAATATTCTAGATGTAGATGATAAAGTCAGACATCATTTTAATGATACCTATGAGGGAAAAACTGATGTGGGGGAAAGTGAGATTGATCCAAATGTAGTTTTGCAAGAAAAAATCGTAAGCCTTTGGGAGTCAGTAAAGGTACTCATTCAGAGTTTTAAACCTGTTCTGTTATTATGAAGTACGTCTTTACCTTTTTCAAGGAGGGATTGTGAGAAAATTTATTTGAATTAGTACAATTTGCAAGAAAAAATAATTTTTTTGAGGCAGATTCTGTAACAATCCTCTGGGGTGATTTGTCCTTAGGGGAGAAGCTGAGTAAGTCTTTAATGTGGATAGGACGATTTATGTTCCTCTGCACTTGAATTGCCAACTGCTGACCATCACAAACCAGCTCTAACAAATGACACACAGAGATCCCCTTAGGTTATGCGCTTTCCTGGTTTTTTTCATGAATTGCCATTTATTGCTGTGACTTGCCATTTCCTATAGCTGCTACTTAGGAAGAAATAAGCAATGACCCAATCACGTATGAATTCACAGTCAGTTGCTACTTTCTTCTGGATTTGAAAACAGACCAAAGTTGTATTAATGAGAAATAGGAAGCAATATACAATGCCTGCTTTCATTAGAATGGGTGAATACAAAGAAAAAAAATATGCTTTGAGTTTATGTTATTAAATCTTTCTAAAAGCTTATTTGTATTAATGTTTGAGAGACAGAGTGAGCCTGGGAGGGGGAGAGAGGGAGAGAGAGAATCCCAAGAAGGCTCTGTGCTGTCTGTACAAAGCCCGACATGGGGCTTGATCCCATGAATTGTGAGATCATGACCTAAGCCAAGATCAAGAGCTGGTCACTTAACTGACTGAGCCATCATTTCTAAAGGACACACCTTTTTCTTTAATTTTATTTAAACTCTCCTTAGTTAACATACAGTGCAATATCAGTTTCAGGAGTAGAATTCAGTGATGCATCACTTACAACACCCAGTGCTCATCACAAATGCCCTCTTTAATACCCATCACCCATCTAGCCCATCCCCCCTTGCCCACGTCCCTCCGTCAACCCTCAGTTTGTTCTCTGTCATTAAGAGTCTCTTGTGGTTTGTTTCCTTCTCTCCTCTTCCCCCTCCACCTTCCCCTATGTTCATCTATTGTGTTTCTTATTTTCCACATACAAGTGAAATCGTACGGTATTTGTATTTCTCTAGCTGACTTCTCTTAGCATAATACATTCTAGCTCCATCTATGTCCTTGCAAATGGCAAGATTTCATTCTTTCTGATGGAGTAATAGTCCATTATATGTATATATGGACTATTATATATGTATGTATGTATGTATACACACACACATACACATCACATCTTTACTCAGTCAATGGACATCAGCTTGGCTATTTTTGGTAATGCTGCTATAAACAAGAGTTTTCACTATTAACATGTCACAAAATAAGCAAAACTCTAAAATTTAAGAATAAATACAAATTTTTTTGCATGTTTATGAATGATACCCTCTCATAAGCACAATATTTAAGTAGCTTGCTAATTATGTCTCTTGTTATTCAGAGGCATTGATATTATATAGCAGTGTAAACCTACATGTACTTGAGAAATTATACAAATAACTGTGTAATAAAACATTCATGATTTATGTAGAAAGTTATGGAGATGCATAAACCATCAATTACATTGTCCATCACATATCTCTTGAAGCTAAGTACTTACAATCATTCCCTCTGCTTCACATACTCATTGGACATAATGCTTTATAAATCAGTTAACTATGAAACTGTTTTATTCAATGAAAGGTAAACATGAATTATTTTAGAAAACAAAGATTTGAATAGATCCAACTGAATTAAAAACCTTTGAAATTTACATTAGATTTAGGTGAGAGAGATCTTTATTTTTTATTTAGCAACTGCTTATCTCAAATCACAGAAATTGTGATTTAGTAGCCAGCTATATGCAATCACAGTTCTTGGTCTATAGATAGTGTTAAATGGTAGATGATTTTGGATGGTAAGTAATTTTGCTGTGATATAAGGCAATAGGTGTATGAATCTTAGAAGATCTTACTAGTGGTAATGATTTGGTATTGCAAAGCATCTTTCCAGTGAGACATTTTCGGCCAAACATATAGATATATTTTCAAAGTGTATAATCAGTAGGGTAATATTCTATTCCCATAATACTTAAAAATATGTTTTTTCAGATTATGGGACCTAAGCTTCTTATATAGAATATTATTCTTTTTACATAAACATTATTTTAAAAGCACACGTTTCTAAGACATGTAAATCTATCTTTATTTTTCCCTTTAGACATAACTTTCAAAATTATACTGCTGCACCTAAAGTGTAAAGGTTACGCTTATCCTAGGGTTCTTACATTCAGAAAACTCATAAAGTTTTAAGAGCACTAGATATTGGCAGGATCACATTACCATAGCAACCCATATCCACGGCCAACCTCTCTGAATATTTAACTTAAAAGACTTAATGATTAGGCCAGCGCGATGAGTTGCAAAAATAAAGCAAAAAAATATTTTTACATAATTCTGGAAGTTAAGGAGTGGTTGAAATACATTTTTTTGTTCTTATTTAGAGAAATCAAAATCTTGAAGTTCAATTAAAGTACATTCTTTGTAACAAACGCTTAAAATGTACTACTTTGCATTAAGCTATGTATTGGGGGTTGGGGAAAGAAACTAAGACTCTATAAAAGCACCCAATTCTGTTAGAGAACCAGCTACTGTAATCTGAGACAGAATGTGATAGCTGTCAGCTCTTTGTGCTGTGGAATCTGATGTGTTTTGAGGCCAGAGAAAAAGCTCCACAGAGAAGGTGACAGGCAATTCTTAGGGAAAGAACAATACAAACACAAGCATATATTTGGAACGAATAAGCACCGGGTTTATTGGGCCTGAGGGTGAGGAATGGAGCAGGTGGGAACAGGATATAACACTCAAACCATGGAGTAATACTCAGTGCAGCATTTGTTGAATGATGGCACAGTAACTTGTCTAAATCTCAATTTTTGGTTCAGGATAGCTGGCATTAGAAATTTAGAATTAGGTGGTTTTGATAAATAGCTTGGTTGTGACCACGGACTAATGAAGTAATTGGGGGTAGATTACAGTAAACGAGAGATCTTAGATGTCGGCATATCTTCCCTGGCTCCCTAAAGCACAGTTATGGCAGATTCCATGCATGGAGAGTGAGGCTTCTTCCAAGTGTAAGAAGTTGTCCTTCGCATTCTCAGAGAGTATACCTTTCCTTTGTCCCTACACCTGTTCATGTGAGTCTGTCAATATGGCTGCCCACACACCAGATGTAAGCGACTGAAACAAACTCCGCCTATTTCTGGGAGTCTGCTTGTGAGTTTAGGTTAGGGGAATTAAAATTCCAAGGAGTGTTCTTCAGCAGGCCCAGGGTTCCAGCCCATCTGTGTGTGTACCCACACACAGCACCGAGAAAACTGTCCACGGTGATTTTTAAATTCTTTGACAAAGTATACTTTCTTGGTGAGATAAGAAGGAATATTAGTTGATAACCAAGGTGGTGAGGAAACTCCTTTAGCTTAGGGCTCAGGTAGTAGAGGTGTCTGAGGCCTGCTGAGTGACAAAGGACTTCCAACTCCTCCAAAGTGAGATGGTTTGCTTCATCCTTACATAGTGTAGCCTGGCTTCCATTGACAGAAATGAGTACAACGTAAAGAACTAGAATGAGTAAAAAATAGGAAAATGTTCTGAAAATGCCTTTTTTTCTGGTCTGTAGTTCTAGGAGATCTACCTAATTTCTGCCTTGATCTTCTGACGCTGATTTACTAAAGCCATTGAGTCTCAGAAGGAGTTATTTGGCGAGTCATGGGAGGAAGGCAAGGTGGTACGGATGGTTATGTTTGTGGAATGCGTCTGTAATTCTCTGCTGAGGACTGATACATAATCCCCTCTACCATACTAATTAGAGATTGATTTTCTAATCATGTATTTATTTTTTTTAATGTTTGTTTATTTTTGAGAGAGAGAGAGACAGAGCATGAGTAGGGGAGGAGCAGAGAGAGAGGGAGACACAGAATCGGAAGCAGGCTCCAGGCTTTGAGCCGTCAGCACAGAGCCCGACGCAGGGCTCGAACCCACGAACCGCAAGATCATGACCCAAGCCGAAGTTGGATGCCCAACTGACTAAGCCACCCAGGCACCCCCTAATCATGTATTTAGTTTAATCAATACTTTAATCAAAGTGTTAAGATCAGATTCTTTTTTTTTTTCCTTTAAATGAAGAAATCTTCTATAGAGACCACAAGCTCATGAGAAATTGGTAAAATAAAACTAGACAACAAAGATAAGTAAGGGTTTTTTTCTCCTCAACTCAGGTGCTCACTACCGATTGGGGGCAGGAGGGTCACTAGGTCCAGTGGCTTTTTCTTGACAGGCTATGTCAAGGGTAGCTGGTCTCAGCAGAGATGGGCACTTGACCAAATTCCTCAGCCTTTTGTGGAAGTTCAGCCAGCAAACCCTCTCTGGGACCAGCTAGTTACCGTCCTGCCGTAATACAAGTGATGAGTCCTTCCTTAGCTGGGCTTCCCAGACACAGGTAACATTCTTATACTTTATACACATATTACTGGATTCCAACTTTGTATTTTAAACGGAGGACTGGCACATCATTTCTGATAGCTGTGTTATGACCAAGTTGCGTAGTTGGCTCTATGTTTAGAGCCTATGGGCTTCAACTACTCAGTGGTCTTGAGAGCAAAGAAAAGATTTCATTACAAAGCAGTATTAGGTGAGGCCTATTTGGATAGGCCAGGTCTCCAGAGGAGTTCCTAGAGGCCCCTTGCAGGAGCCCACCCTTTTGGAGTTTGTGCAGGAGGTGAGAGTGCGGATCTAGGTCTTCCAGGCAAGTCTCCCGAGACCAGGTGGCTGAACAACACAAGCATAATTTCTCAGAGTTGCAGAGGCTGGAAGCCAGCGTGGTTGAGTTCTCTTGTGGGAGCTCTCTTCCTGGCCCGTAGATGACCTGGGATATCTTGCTTGCTCTCATCTTATGAGGATACGGTGCTATTGGATTAGGGCCCAGCCCTATGTTTTCATTTAACCTCAGTCACCTCCTAAAAATCCAGTTTTCAGCCTGGAGCCTTGGGCTTGAACCTAGGAATTTTGGAAGATACAGCTGAGTGAGTGGCAATGAAGAAAATGTGCTTCAATGTACTATCCTCACGTAGAGATTTTGGAAAGATGAGTGTGTTTTTTATAGTACCCATTGTCATCATAACTGTAATTTACGTTGAAATAATACAACAAATCTGATAAGAATGCTACATTTTAGGGCTGTTATAAATAGTATTTCTATGCACATGTATGAAAAATACTCCTAAAAATTTATTTCCGTTTTATATCAGCAGAAAGTGGCTACATTAAAAAAAAAGTTTTTAAAGTAACCACAAGATGCAGGCTTAAGTACAACTAAACAAGATGACGGGGGACTGGCATCCTGCATGAACATGGATCTCACAGGTGATTCCCTTCAGACATTGTCCCTGGTCTTTCCGTAAAGTTTTCATAATGTTAGTACTACCCGGTTGCAAATATAAGAAGTGTAGAAAGTGAAGGTGCGTAAATGTGGTTTATCCTGGATTTTTAGCCAATAACATTTTTTTACTGCATAGAGAGGAGAAAGCTCTTCAGCATCTTATGTGCAAGAGTGCCAATAATTCTCGTGTACTCTGGGTGACATGTTTTAGACTACTGTTTCCAAATTGAGTGATGGAGGGTAAGTTCTGGATAAAGCTTGGAGGTGATTTTTGAAGGCACTCTTTCTCTTTTTCAGTCTGTTCTTCATCACCCAAGGTTTTTTTTTTAATGTTTATTTTTGAGAGGGTGAGAGAGCATGAGTCGGGGAGGGGCAGACAGAATCCAAAGCAGGCTCCAGGCTCTGGGCTGTCAGCACAGAGCCCGACACAGGGTTTGAACCTCATGAACTGTGAGATCATGACCTGAGCTGAAGTCTGACACTTAACTGACTGAGCCACCCAGGTGCCCCCATCACCTAAAGTTTTAACAAATCCCAAAACGTATTACAGATTCTTACCTGTGCCTACCAAGAAGAGGTCAGGAATCTGGTATAATCAAAAGATGACTCAGGCAAGACACTACCCTCACACTATTTTTATCCAAACAGAAAATGGCAAGATGTCATGGCTAATATCTTGTTTCCTTTTCTTGATGTTGATTTAGGAGAGTGAAATAAGTTGTAAATCAGGAGACTAACATAGACTGTCAATCTTTCTTTCTGAGTCACATTGTGTTAGCCACCATTTATATCCATCATAAAGGGTCCCGATGCTAAAAACAGATTAAATTTCGAATTCTGCAAAGAAAAACATAAATTTAGAATGTAGAGTCATAATTTTAAAATGGTCAATGTAATTCTGAATGGAGAAGAAAGTTGCTTATCAAAATGGTAGAATACAGATATTACTGATGAATCTGTGTCGGCATTTATTGGAAACAAAAGAATGGCAAATAGCTATAGATAAGTTATGTGAATAATAAAGTGCAGACAAACTGAAAATCTGTTATTTCTCTAGCCTTTCCGGTATCCAAAAGACAAAAAGTAAAAACCAACCACGTTTCCTTTAGTGGGCATTCAATAAATTCCTTTAGAATGGCTGCAGTAACCTTGCTTATTTGGTCTTTCTTTTGAGGGTCTTAGGTCATGATTTCGCCAGTTCACAACTGTTTAGAAGCTAATGATTTTCCAGGTAGGATGGCTATTTGTTGCTATTTGCTTCTTCCTCTTCTGCCTGAAGTGTGTTTTTTTGTTGTTGTTTGTTTGCTTGTTTTTTAACCAGTTCTGTGGTAAAGGAAGTAGATGCCAGTATCTGGTAAACCTTCCATATAACAATGCTTAGTAAGTTTGCTGTCGCGTTAAGACAGCCTCTCCTTGGTACCTCGGTGGAGAAGAGAGTTTACACTACTGACAAAAAGAATATTTTTAAACTACATATTTTTAAAAAAAGAACATTTTTTTTTTAATCTTGCGGACCTGTGTTGTCTAACGTAGTAGCCAATAGTCGTGAGTGGCTATTTCTGTTAAAAAAGAATTTCCTTCCTCAGCCTCACTAACCACATGCTGGGGGCTGAGGAGCCGTTTTACCACAGGACGTTTTTGTCATCATGGGAAGATTTTTTGGAGTACTCTACAGATTTAAAAAAAAAACAAACCTACATTCACAAAGGTGTAAATCTCTCTGAATTGTGAATTTCTCTGGTATAAAACTTCATTATACATGAAGCTTTATGTGCACAGGCGATGAAAACCGACAAGCAAACATAAAACATCACCGTGAGTTACGCAGGTTTGCCATTTGGTAAAAACTTCTGTTAGGTCGTTTTACCATTGTTACCCTTCGATGCCCGTTTAGACTGGCCAAGCGTTCAGACCCCAAAAGTAGTGAAGATAATAGGGGGTTACGATGCGGTGACAAAGCGCCAAACGTCAGTGCACCTGCAACAGCTGACTCCGTACGGGTGCCACTGTCGCTCAGAACACAGGGACGCTCTTGTTCGTGAAGAAACGGCGAGGAGCTCCCACACCAGTATCCTTACACTGGATAGTGATACAAGATCACTCCCTTCCTTCACCACCCGAGGCTGGGAAAGCTGGGATTCTGCAGCCTTGTGGCGGACAGGTAGATGCGCTCACTAAACCGTTCTCAAGCGAGTAGAACTCCTCTTGGCCCCGCTCACACCATGCGGCCTCGGAACTGGAGATCCGCTCTGTTCGTTGTGATGGCAATGGTGATGATCCAGTTGTGGGCCAGCCCAGGAGAGCTGTGTCCCGGCTTTGTCCAAATTGATAGGAAACCCTGCAGTACGTGAAGACAGTTGCAGAGAGCCCTATAACAACGGTTTCTTGAGATCCAGGGTGTCAGAGCCTGTAGCGATCTAGAGTTTTCTTTCACGTACATTCCTACCTTTTCTGCAGGTGCCAGCCTGCTTCTCAGGTGCCTGGGGGAGGGCTGAGCTCCCCTTCAAGCACAGGGTCTGGCTCAGGTTCAGGAGCATCTTCCCTTACCAGCCACTGGCCTTCTTGCTGGATTCTTTTTTCATGTTAGTCCCTTTCTCTAAATTCTTCCTCAGGATTCCCCAGGATAATACTGAAATTAAAATTGTCTTTACCCTTCCACACCAAGAAAGGCTGTTGATATCTGTGTTCCAGTCATAAACAGGATTCATTTGGGTCTCTGCCCCTCACCTTCAAACATACAGGAAGTTTTGGGAGAGCCAAATGACCACTGTGCCAGAAGTCACCTGTGTCCAATATCTGTTTCAGTGAAGACTATCACCACTTTTTTTTTTGTAAACCATAATATATAACTTGTGCAAGGAAGGGGGAGGTAGGACCTGATGTAGTCCTACTCAAGTTTCTCTCCTCCTAGACCATGTGATTTTTCTTGGATTTCCAGTTTTGGAAAAACTGTTTATGTGAAAATAGCACCCTTTACATCTCAATCTTTCATAATTAGCCATCTTTTGTTAACTGTTCCACTAGACAACTGATCAATCTGAAAATAAGTGATTAAAATTGCATTTTGATTTCCTGGTTTGAATTAGGCATCAGAAATACTTTCAAATTAGACAATTTCTTTTTACAGTGGGAGATATACACTTGAACCTGCCCACTGGACTTAGGACATGTGCTAAATGGAAAACTAAAGATAGATCATACAAATTCAAGACTTCTAAAAATATTTGTCATTACAGTATCAGATAAAAAATTTCACAGAAACATTCTGAACAGTTCTAAATATTTTGAATGTCTCAGACATTTCCATGTGAGCCAGGAAACAGATACATTTATTCTCTTTACCTTTTGCTTAAATGTACAGCTGATGCAGAAAAAGGAAACATCGTATATTTTTATTTTTATCTCACATCTAAATTAGATGTAAATTTGTGACAGGCTAAAATGCTTGCAGTATTTTTCAGTTACCATAGCCACCTGAATTATGAACTTGCTTTTGGGAAGCTCTATCTTGCCCTCAGGGGCAGTTTTATTAGATCATTAGAAACAGACAAGTTCCATTTAAATGATCAAGTTTTTCTAAAAATAAATGTGAAGTTGGCAAAATTATCATTGTTATTTATCCTCTAATTTCTCAAGAAAAAAGATCTGAGGAAGTTAGGAAAATGAGAAAAAGATGATGAAAAAGATTTAAAAAAATCTCACAACCCTATATTTAGCAATATATCTCATTGGGGACAATTTCCCTCTTTTTGGTTAACAAAGGTACAAAAACACATGCTATAAAAATATTCCTTACAGTTCCATTGTTGCACTGTATCTACTTTTTTCACTATAGATTTAATTTTAATCAACATGCCAATGTATTTCCTAATAGGTTGTTTTAGAACACTTTACATTTTATAGAAATATTGAAAAGATAGTACAGAGGCATCCCATGTGCCCCACACCTCGTTTCCCTGTTATTGTCTTGAATTACTATGGAACATTTATTTTGATAAACTAATATTTATTAACTAAAATTCATATTTTATTCTCATTGCCTTAGTTTTCACCTACTGCTTTTTTTCTATCACAGAATCCCCTTTGGGACACCACATGGCATTTAAAGTTGTCTTCTGCGATCTCTCTCGGCTATGCCATTTTTATTTTTTTGGACTTATTTTTGGTTGGTTGAAAGTTTTAAGAAATACTGCTCAGGTATGCACCACTGTCAGATGAATTTACTGTATGTTTTTTTCTCCGAAGACTGGGGGTATGTGTTTGGGGCAGAATACAGAAGTAAAGCGCCATTTTCATCACATTGTATCAAGGACGCAAACTATCAACAGGAGTCACGGTTACTGATGTTCATCTTGATCGTCTGGCCATCGGAGCCTTTCTGGTTTCTCCATTTTATTTCCATACTGTGCGCGCGCGCGCGCTCTCTCTCTCTCTCTCTCTCTTAGATTTTATTTTTAAGTAATCTTTACACCCAACTTGGGGCTTGAACTCACAACCCTGAGGTCAAGAGTCACCTGCTCCATGGGCTGGGCCAGCCAAGTGCCACCATACTGTACTCTTTGGAAGGAGATCACCGTGTACAGCCCACTCTTACTGACTGGGAGTTATACTCCCCCTCCTTGAAGGTGAAGTATGTACAGAAATTCTTTGGAATTTTTCTGCATGGGATATTTGTCCTCTCCCTTGCTTTTTAGTGTATTTAAAAATTATATCACTGTGGAGTCATGACTGTTTACTTTATACTTTGGGCTACAACCCAACGCCGCTCTTTTGTTACTCAGGGTGTTCCAACTAGCTATTGGGAAATCTTTCAGTTGGTCTCTGCACTCCGACAAATCCTTATGCATGTGCATGTGTTACTTTTAAGAACTTCCTACTTTCTGGCATTGCAAAATGTCTCAGGTTCATCTTGCATATTTCCTGCCCCAGCCCTACAGTGAGGCATTTCTTCAAGGGACGCTCATTCCTTGTACTGGAGAGTTAGAAACCAAGATCTGGGCAGTCAGTGTGATTGTCTCGTTTTGCTTCTGCCGTTGCTTCTAGACCCACCAGCTGACAGAGCTAGTCAATACATGTGTAGTAACCTGTGTAACGTACACATACCTACGAATATTTCTGTATGTAATCACCTGTATCTATATTAAGCTGAGGTGAAGTCTGTCTGCAACTCTAACTCATTGCCACATGGAACATTCTAGGTCCCTCCCTGCTTGCTTGTAATTTTCCACTGCAACAGTGAAACACCTGGCTTTCATGCCACCATGTGCTACTTACCTGCATTTGCTCAATTGCAGTATAATGATTGAGTATAACCTGGAGAGCTGTATCGTAATTGTTAACCCGTACCCCCAGTGCCTGTGCCTATACATTTTTACAAAATGACAGTTTTGCATCTTACTCAAAGATCAGCCCTAAAGTTGAGTTAATGTCCCAGCAAATGATTCCCAGAGATGCCTGAGTAGTTCTTATTCTCATCCTTCAGTTCTGAGTTTAGGAGTGTGTTTGGACAAAACCATGTCGACCTGGAGCCGCTGAGGTCATTGAAAGAGAGGTTTGTTTGGTCTGAATGAATTTGGCCACGCTGTAAGCCAGAAATCATACTGTGCTCCTGTGGTGCCTCTCACCTATGTAAGACCGTGTCCACAGATAACACAGGTTTGGGCTCATGCTGGACCACTCTGTGTGCACGTAAAGACTAAAGGTTAGAATTAAAGTTATGGATTAACATCCTCGGTTTAGATACTGTCATCCATTCCCATGAGCCCAGCCGGTGACATTTGGGGACCAGGAAGTTTGTGTTGCCCTAAAAGAATATTGCTCTTCTCTCTGCTAGGTATCTTTACAGGGCCTGTCCATTTTTTTTTATCATTTAGATAAATAAATTTAGCTTATGGAAGTGCTCCTGTCTGATTTTCTGTTCCTACTGACACGTGTCGATACTGGTATCTGTATATGTCTTTATGTGGCTGTAAGGTGGGCGTAATACCCTAAAAACGTGAAATCATGGTATTCTATTGTATGGAAGTATTACAATTCACTTAACATTTTGTCTATATTTGGGCACTAATTTTTTTTTCCAATTGGGGAGAAAAATTGGCCTCTCCTGTTAGCCTAATAAATTCCATGTAGTAGTTTTCACCTCAATAGCATCAGTAGGCCAGATGTTAAAGGGGGCATTGCCATAATAAAGGCTTCTAGGAGAGAAACCTGAATCACATGAAATCACTGGATATCCACTGGCCCTCCTCCTTTGTTCACTTGTTCTTAGTCTTGGTGAGCCCTTGTTCCCGCTCCCAGGATTTGGGCCATGGTCTGATGTCAGTGACAATGTCTTATGTTTATGAAGTGCGTGCCTTCCTGGGACATTGCATGATGCTTTCTGTATGGCAGATACTGTTAAATGGAGTGTTGGAGGTAATCAGAGCAATGTTTTGTTGCTGCTGCTGTTTGATAACCTGTAAAAGGCCCATACCAGACCTTTCTTGTTTGAGAGGATTTCCATGCTTTCACGCGGCTCACTCCCTGTTCTCACATTGTCAGTGTTAAACAGCCCTGGTATTTCTATGTTACCTCATGGTTTTATGAGTGTCAGCAATTAAACTTCCCTAGGGTGCGGTCTCTGTCTTACTGTCCTTCCTCTTGTCATATCTGTAACACTGTAGCATAGGGATTTATTTATTTTTTTTATTGCAGTGTAATTAACGTACAGGGTTATTTTAGTGCCAAGTACACAATACAGTGATTTGACAATTCTGTACATTAATCACTGCTCTATTTAAACTGGCAAGTCAATAGAACTTATAGATTGACTATTAAGCTGAAATTCCAAGTTTTACTAAGTCAAAATAATAAGTTTTTGTGTTGAACAGGTATAAAATATATCTAATGTGAGAAAAAAAAATCAGAGTATATTCAAGTTGTTTTTTGCTTATTATCCTGGCCATCTATTTTTAAGCCTTTGAGGAAAAAGTCTTTAATAGTTGCGATAGAGTAAGAGGGATTATTTTGTTTAAGAATAAACAAAGCAGAACTATTTTTTTTAATGAAGGGAAAAACCATATGGTTTGACACAAAGTTTTTTGATTCTACAAAGTACTAGGAAAATATATCGGAAGCCTTCAGCTACAGCAGGCAACGATTTCCAAGTGCCATTTTCTTTCATATATTTGACAGACGGTCTCAAGAGAGAGTTCTTCAAATGGTACACAGGGTTGTTAAAAGTATGGCCAACATTCTGCTTGCTTTAAATTTATTCTTTCACAGACTGAAAGCAGACATTATTATATATTTCACGAGGTAAGGAAAGAATTTATTTTTAATGAGTGATTTATTGCCATCTTGCCTTCATCATTTGTAAATAGGATTAAAACTAATTAAATGCAAGACTGGTTTTAGGGGCCTAGCCAAATGGCAGCATTGGCGTTCTGGTTTTGCCAAGGGATACAAAGAGTTTTTAAGAGGACCAGCAAAGTACGTGGTACGTTTGAAGCCAAGTTTATGATTGAGATTCTTTCATAAAAGGGTATTTGGTTGAAAGAAGCAAAATTCAATCTAGCTAATTCAAATAAAGTGGAGTTAATGAAGGGATACACAGAAAGCAGAGGGAAGCATTCTGAGACCCTGAATTGGGAACAAAGTGGTATCAGGCATTTTTATCTGCTCCCAGTAACATTTTCTCTTTCAGTTCAAATTTGTCTGGTTGCAAGAAGCAGAAATCTCTTCAAGTAAGTGTAAAAAGAAGGGCTTAAAAAAAGTTGGTTTTTGTTTGTTTTTTTAAAGCTGTATGCACTCCTTAGGTTATCTTGTTGGTCTCATGATTTTAAATACCTCTGCTAATGACTTCTTAATTACACACTTTATTGATGAGTCTTTCTGTGATCATTCTTCATAAAACTGTAGTCAAGTCCAATTACTGGCTCTTTGTATTCTCCTTGCCCACTTGCCTCCATGTTAACATGTATTCATGTGTTTACAGTTTGCAGCTTCTCCCTCTTTACATGTCTATAGAGCACAGATTTTGTTTTCTTCATTGCTCGATTCCTAGTATATAGAGTAGTGTACAACATAATGTTGGAGCTCAATATTTATTTTTAAAATGAATAAATAAATGGAAGTCATAAAAAGTTGTATCATGATGCGTTAAATTAAAGCAGGAGGACAGGAGGCTCACGTGACTCTAATGCCCAGGCGATGTATGTAACCAAACCAGGATCTAAGCCTCTAAATACCTCAAGGTTATGGAATTGAAACCTGAGGACAAACACAAATAGCCAACTAGTACTTAAGCTATAGCCAGTCAAATAATTTATTTTCTTTGCTTCTACTTTTTCTGTATATGTCTTTTCTCTGGCTCCTGTCTGCTTTGGTGCTGCACTCTTTGATTCGAATTTTGCTCAAATGAACTCTTAAAAGATAAACTGAGACGTATTAAACATTTTAATGGTAGCAAAGTTCAGAAATTGACCTGGCTTGCGCTGGAAATGGAAAAGTATGAAAAAACCTGATTTGCCTTCATTTCCTCCCCTGGATTGCATGGTATTTTCACACTGCCACCTTCTTAGCCACTTTATTCTGCTGAAGCATGGGCTACTCATGGAAGCTCCAGCCCTGAATTTACCTTTTTTTTTTTTTTTTTAGGGCTTTATTCTTTTTAAATTAATTTCTGCACCTAACATGGGACTTGAACTCACAATCCCAAGATCAAGAGTCACACACTCCACTTTATTTAAAAAAAAAAAAATTTTAACATTCATTTATTTTTCAGACAGAGAGAGAGCATGAACAGGGGAGGAGCAGAGAGAGAGGGAGAAACAGAATCAGAAGTAGGCTCTAGGCTCCGAGCCATCAGCCCAGAGCCCGACGCGGAGCTCAAACTCACAGACCGCGAGATCGCGACCTGAGCTGAAGTCGGACGCTTAACCGACTGAGCCATCCAGGCGTCCCTCTACTTTTTTATTTTAGATTAAGCTCCTTACCCCATACCGTCTAACTGTAGACTTCTGGGTTTTCCAACCCAGCTAATCTGGAAACAAAGTGGTAAATCCTTCTTAGACATTGGATTAGCTGCTGCTTATCCAGAATCCAAACCTTAGCTAATCCGTCCTATCCAGAGCCCCAAGATACACATCTGACAGTCTTTGTTCTTGTCTTTGGCAGATGCAATTTTTGGACAATGGCTACAGAAAGCAACTTGGGCTGAGCTGTTTTTCTCAACTGTTTCGAAATTATTGACCTTCTCTGCCTTTCTGTTGCCCAAGGAATTTCATCAGTCACTCATTTAAAAATATTTTATCATGTACTGTGTACATTATTCTACACACTGATGCTATAACAGAAAGCAAGAATGATGTTTCTACCTCCATGATCTCTTTACGGGGAATATTCCATAGTACTTTATTCTCTTTGCACCTCTCACAATGCTTCCCGTGCCTGGATTTTTTTTTTTTTTTTTACACATTTTCACACCACTTAATTTATTTTGTATTTTGTCGCTGGAAGGGATAAAGTTGGTAGCCATCTGACCAATTTTCTGAGCTGATTCAAGTCTTTTTTAGTGTGTGGGAGCAAAACCTCAGCAAGGTGAAATAGGCTGCTCCCGTAAGAAGTGTAATAAATTCCATTTGAGCCCTGACTGCCTAGTGTTTAATCAAAGACTCTTCCATAACGTGTAAATTGGGTGTAAAGTATGCTCAAGCCCTTAGACATGAATGACCACACATCATGCTTTTATAAGATGCACAATAGTTATTCAAATTTAAAGGAATCTCCTGTTGATGGTCTGTTTACTTGTTCTATTTTTGTGTTGCTTATGGCCCCAGGTATGTAATGATAGCTCATTATTCTGAAATCACTTTTCATTTTACTTAAATTTCCCATTCATCCCTTGCTGCTATGAATTAATACCGGAGGGTTATGAACTACAGTTGCTAGAAGTAAGGTGTTTTCCTCAGTACTCACACTTCGTTAATCGTTTTCTGAATAAAACCTTGGTTTTTGTGAATGTTAATTTTAGATGTTTGGGGTGGAGGTGTGTGTGTGTGTGTGTGTGTGTGTGTGTGTGTGTGTGTGTGTGTGTGTTGTGCACCAGCTCCAAAGTGGGTACTCAGGTGAAATTGTGATGACAGAAAAAGTGAAGACAGAAAAGTTAGAGCTGAATTCCTAGAAAATTTGTCCAGGTTAAGAATTTCTAGAGCTTTACGGAACAAGCATTGATTAGAATCGGCACCAAATCAGAAGTGGTGAGGAGCACTCCAGCTACAGGAGTTGGGGAAGAAGTTTTCATAGAAGGTAGAAGCTGTGTACAGAAAATATTGATCAGCTACAGCTTAAAGCCTAGCTGGCTATTGGTATTGGTTGTTCTTAGCATCTGTCTTTCATAATCTTAAGGCATTTATAGGCTTAGATTTTGGTTTGCTTATGTAGGCTGCGATGGTATTAGGGCCACATCAGTCTAATGGCCTCCTTGCTTAATTAACAATTCCCCTTTTTGGGTTATCTTCTCATATATGAGAAATTGGCAAAAAAAATTGGTATCAGTGTCACTCTGTCACCATCAGAGTTAAATGGATCTTGACTCCTTGTGAAACCACCCTAGGTGATGAAGTCAGATCAATGGAAGAATTGCTTCAGCTACTTATCTTTTTGTTCATCTTGTTTTTGTTTCTACAAGTGCACTGAGCCCATCTGATGAGCTGCTGATGGCTGCAGACATGCCCTTATGGCTTTGCAGAGAACATAGTGCACCGGGACTGTAATAACTACTAGGAGAATAACAAAAAACTGAAGTATATACTCCTTAGCCAGGGGACCCTTACATCTAACCAGTTGGTATCAAATAGATCATGTACCTGAAGGGGCATCAATTTGTTTCATCAAGTGATGTGTTTGTTAATTTCTTATATTTCCTATATCAGAAGTGTTGATCCAGGTATAGTAGGAGGTGTTTTCTGTGACACACGACTCCTTGTTGAGTGAATAAGTAATCTAAAGCAACTCTATTGTCTAAAACCACCTTAGCAAGAAACTCTAGGGACTTACATTTCGCATCTGTAGCCCTAATGGTAGGTTCAGCAATACCTGCCAGAGTTCAGGAGCATTGTCTTTTTGTGCATTAACAGAAAAAAGCAAGTGGCAAAAGGAATAGAGGTTCTATTTTAGAGATGAAGATCTTGACCTGTGGTCTTGATCTTGGGAGAGCTGTCTACTTTAAGGTGCTGTCTTCTTCAGGGAGGAATCTCCTTAGTCCATTGACATTTTAGATCTTCAGCTTGTGTGCAGTTCCAAGAGTCTGGAGGAGCCCATTTTAATTGTTGAATGTGGACCCAAGGGTTTAAGTCCTTGACATTTACCTACTGTGTCGGTAGTAAAGAGAACCTGGCATGGCCCTTTTCGAAGAGAGTCAAGGGCAGGTTTTGTTCTTAGTGATTGCAAATCAGGAGTGTTGGAGAAAATTGGAAATGTTTGGAGTTTGGAGAGTTATGGCTGGATATCTGAGGAAACTAGAATTCATGATCCAGTTTGGTTTTGCAGATAAAAAACAAAACTGGAAATGATGACAGGACTAGAATCTGTTATTCACAAGCTTATGTTAGAATTTTCTACTGACACATAATTTTTTCTTGTACTATCGCCTTCATTTCTATTGAAGATAATCACAGACTAATTTGCAGAATAAATCTAGTCTCATTAAAGTTGGCCTGATTGTTTATGTAAGTGAAACATGAATACTGATTGACCATATAAGGCTCTTTCGAAATCTGCTTTGCTGAAACTTATCATAAGGAATCTCTGAAGCAAATCATAAGAGACTCTTAAGGATAGAGAGCAAACTGAGGGTTGATGGAAGGGAGGTGGGCGGGGAATGGGCTTAAATGGCCAATGGGTGTTAGGGAGGGCACTTGTTATGATGAGCACTAGGTGTTATATGTAAGTGATGAATCACTTAATTCTACTCCTGAAACCAATATTATACTATATGTTAACTAACTAGAATTTAAATAAAATTTTGGAAGAAAAAAAATGAAAAGGAATCTCAGGTTAGACTTTTATAAGTCTTTCAAGGTTAAGAAGCCAAGACAATAACTCACCATTGGGCTTTGCCTGCAATGCCTATAGATTTGGGTAAACTCCTCTCTCTTTGAGGTTCCCAAGTCTGCCAAGAATGACCTTCCCTACTCACCTATTAAGGCTGCTGAGAACCCTGTAAGCAAGGCACCAGGCTGCTTTTTTCCAAAGGGTGTTTACTGGCTCTGTAAAATCCACCTTAGTTGGCTTAGTTTCTTAAAACTGTCTGAATCTATGTATATTCTCAAATATGGTATTCCAGCCAAAGCCTTGGTAATAAAACCAATGTTTTCAATTCTGCCCTGATAGAAGGAAAACAGATTCTTATTGAACTTAAGCGAATTACTATTATTGTCAGGATAGTAAGAACAGTTATTTACAGGAATTCAATAAACTTCTGAATTCCGGGGGGATCAAGTAGAAAAATTAGGTGTTTCCATTCTGTTCACAGAGGTGTACTTTACAAAATTACTGAAAGTCATAAAGAGCTTAAGAGAAAAGATTTCCTTACATCTAGAAAATTAAAACATGAAGGAACCAGCAGTGTTTCTAAGAAAAAATGTAATCATCTTCATTAGCTCATTCAATTCCATACTATTCTTGTTCTACTTGAGTCCAGTATTTCCATTAGTTCTGGAAATTCTTACCAAGTTGTTTCATGATCTTATTAGAAACCTGTACTCCAGAGTACCTGTCAAAGTCCTCTCATGACTCTCTGAAGATGAAGCATCTTTGTGAAAGCATCAGAGTAAAACCTGCCTGTAAATGATAAAAAAGACTTTTAAAAAGTGGTCACCGTTAAAGATCAGATGAGAGTTCATTTGATAAGTAAATAGTTCTGTGGCTGTTTACAGCCACAGATTATTAAGGTTAAGTATTTTAATTACGGTTAATAATTGGACATGATAGTACTGACAGATGTCTAGAAACTTTTAACAGTTTTTGGAATACCTATATTGAGAACATATATCCATATATATGTAATTTAAGTTTCTTAACACTTCTTACCTGACAATGCTTCCCAGTAATTGAACATACCAAATCGCCCTAATTAGTTTAATGTCACTTGTTTACAAGGTGAGAGACAAATCCTTTGAGATTTTTCAGGGATCCTCTTTGAGGTGAAAAATTCCACTTAGAATTTTCCATTAGAAAAATTCCATTTAGAATTCCATTTAGAATTCCATTTAGTCAATTCCATTTAGAATTTGACTTTGAGAAGTCAAAATGTCAAAAGGTTTGAACATTTGACTAAATAGAATCTCAGATCATTATGGAAGAGTAATTATTTAAAGGGAAGAATATTTTAAAGGCAAATGCACGAGATTAAATAGTTGTAAACAAAACTTAGCTCCTTTAATATTGAGAAAACTGGCTTTTCTTAAGTAATGAAGACCAGATAATGCGAAGCAGAGTAAATTATTTAGATAAGACACTAAATCCTCGCTTTCTAGACAGATTACTCAAAAGGTCAAAACCAAATACCTATTACAAAATTGCTTATCAAGAGCAGACGAATAGTAAAAAACAAACAAAAAAAACAACTATAGATGGTGGCATGGATATGGAGAAACGGGAACCCTTTTGCACTGTTGGTGGGAACGCAAACTGGTACAGCCGCTCTGGAAAACAGTGTGGAGGTTCCTCAAAAAATTAAAAATAGATCTACCCTACGATCCAGCAATAGCACTGCTAGGAATTTACCCAAGGGATACAGGAGTGCTGATACATAGGGGCACTTGTACCCCAATGTTCATAGTAGCACTTTCAACAATAGCCAAATTATGGAAAGCGCCTAAATGTCCATCAACTGATGAATGGATAAAGAAGTTGTGGTTTATATACACAATGGGATACTACTTGGCAATGAGAAAGAATGAAATATGGTCTTTTGTAGCAACGTGGATGGAACTGGAGAGTGTTATGCTAAGTGGAATAAGTCATACAGAGAAAGACAGATACCATATGTTTTCACTCTTATGTGGATCCTGAGAAACTGAACAGAAGACCATGGGGGAGGGGAAGAAAAAAAAAAAAGGAGCGAGCCAAACCATAAGAGACTCTTAAAAACTTATAATATACTGAGGGTAGATGGGGGGAGGGGGGCTGGGAGGGAGGAGAGGGTGGGTGATGGGCATTGAGGAGGGCATCTGTTGGGATGAGCCCTGGGTATTGTATGGAAACCAATTTGACAATAAATTTCATATTTAAAAAAAAATTGCTTATCAAGAGCAGACCAAAAGTAAAAAACAAAAACAAAAAGAAACCAAGACAACAAAAACCCCAAAAACTCTAACAGAAAACAAAATTTTAATTTTGCGCCAATGTGGTTTTAAAACTCTTTTAAAACCTTGAATGAATCCCTTCCATTTTTGCTTACCTTTATCACACATAAAAATTTGTGTTCAAGATGTCCATAAATGTCTACAGTGTTTTTTGTAATATAGAACAGGTTTTGTCCTATGTTTTTTCTCTTTTTCCAGTCATTCTACCTTTATGCTTTTCTTAAACAGTTGTTTCCTTTGACCCTTATTATTTCTAAGTAGTTTTAATTGCATATATTGATTAGAATTCTTAACCCCTAGTTTTCACTAGGAATAAAGTCTTCAAAGAAGTAAGCAGTTGTGGATTCTTGTTACACTAGCATTCAGTGAATTGGCAAATTTATAAATACGTTTAATAATTTCTGGAAATATATTCTTCCTCGTAGTATTTCGATGTAGCATAACACATGTTTAATATTAGGCCCAAATATCTTTACTTCTTCTTAAAAGAAAGCCCAAAGTAGATAAATCTATGTTCTGTAATTAATGTTTCAATATTCCTTCTTATTTAGAAATGACCGAGGTATTCAATAAAATACCCATCACTTAACATAAGTTCAAGGTTTCCAGTTACCAAGAAGATTTTGGAAACGATTTTTACATAGACATACCAAAAAGCATAATACTGTTGAAAGTTGATTTATAAACCTTCACCTTACATCTGTTGGATGTATTCTTAATAGTTACGTTTAGATTACTCATGAAAATTTCATGAGACATTAAATAGCCAACCATCATATCAGTCTCCTTACAGAAGATTCTGTAACAAAGATAACATAAACGTATTTAACAGTTAGTAAACCTAGGTAAAATAAAAGTATTACATTTAGTGCTAATAACTCTAAATACATGCCTGCTTTAATTAAACCAACAAACTTAAATGAGATTTTATTTACTAAAGATTATTATAGATCCCATGGACTTGAAAAACATTTGGGTTAGTTTTCATATTTCTGAGAGCATGCTTAATTTATACAGGGTTTGTTTGCCTCTAAAACAAAGTTCTTTATGAATTAACATCGTCAGAGTCATCTGGATGTGGAAAAATATCACACATATGTGACGTACATGCCCAGACATACTTAAACATCCAGGCGGACACATCTTACAACTTTTGTTTTAAAAAGAAAATTAGCTATGAAATAACTTTAATAATAGAAAACTCAGTAGTTTGTAAAAGAGCAGTTGAGGGGCGCCTGGGTGGCGCAGTCGGTTAAGCGTCCGACTTCAGCCAGGTCACGATCTCGCGGTCCATGAGTTCGAGCCCCGCGTCAGGCTCTGGGCCGATGGCTCAGAGCCTGGAGCCTGTTTCCGATTCTGTGTCTCCCTCTCTCTCTGCCCCTCCCCCGTTCATGCTCTGTCTCTCTCTGTCCCAAAAATAAATAAACGTTGAAAAAAAAAATTAAAAAAAAAAGCAGTTGAATCCAAATTGTGTTTTTGGCAGGGAGAGTAAGTTTAGTTTACCTACTCAGATGGCTAAAGATTTACTGGTATTTGTGGGAAAGACTTTTTAGGATTTTTTCTTCACCTAATTTCCAAATACTAGCTTCTCTCTCTGTCTTGTCTTGTTCCTATAAGAATTACCTCCCTGAAGCTTGCATTTCAAGAGATGGTTCTCGTTCCTGAATGAGACCAGGCAGGACATTACATGTCAGGGGCACAGAGAAAGGATGTTTCTTCAAGAAGGTATTTTGTTTTCTCACTCCAGATCTTTCTAATATTGCAAGCCTTTTGAGGTGAATAGGGGAGGTTCGGAGATTGGTAAAAAGGATTAAGTGGGCTTGAAATGTTTGTAGCGCCACATTTCTGTTCTTGTAAAGACTACATTTGCCAGATACACACAATTACCGTTTAATTCCTCAAGGAATTGGGGTGCAACCTATGGTAACTGGACCCTGACATAGGCATCCAACTACACTGTCCTCCATCTGCTACCTTATGTCAGGGAGAAGATCTTCAGTGAAAGTGGAAGTCAAAGATCCCTGTGTTCTAGATTTAGAGCTCTTTTTCTTTGGATTGTTGTAGTAAGTCTTTCTGCAATGGCTTCAGAAAGTCTTTATTTACTTCAGAGTTCTTAGTTTCATTTTAGCTTTAGGCAGAAGGCTTAAAACAATTCCTACGAGCCTGTCTACAGCAGCTTTCAATTCGGCCAACTTTGGCCTTACAGCTCTTGCCAGGTGGACTGGAGAGACTCCTCTGCTCTGAGGCTTCTGCCCAGCCCACCCCCAGGTTGTTCCTCGAGGCTCTTGCTTGGTCTCCTTACAAGAAAGAATTCAAGGACAGACCAGACACGACGGTTGAGTGGTACAAGTAGAAAAGTTCATTAAAGTGAGTGTTCTCAAGATCTGGGAGCAGGCAGGCTCAAGGGAGAGCTGCTTCCAGAGTTTGGGTTTCTGTCTTTCCTTGACAGTTGTTACCTACGGAGTGGAATACTTATTGCTGGGGGAGGGGGTTTCTTGGGAGCAGGGTTTCGAGCATTTCCCTTCTTCTTCTTCTTCTTCTTTTTTTTTTTTTTTTTAAACATTTTTTTAATGTGTTTATTTTCGAGAGAAAGAGACAGCACACGAGGGGGAGGGGCAGAGAGAGAGGGAGACAGAATCCGAAGCGGGCTCTGGGCCATCAGCACAGAGCCCAATGCTGCGGGGCTTGCACTCATGAGCCACAAAATCATGACCTGAGCCGAAGTCAGAGGCTTAACTGACTGAGCCACCCAGGCACCCCTTGAGTAAGTATTTGAATTCAAAATTTGTCCCTGATTTAGCCTAAGTGATCAGTCATGCTACTTAAGCCCGGGAAAGAAATTTCAGGTCAATAATGGCTCATTCTCCACAGTTGTCAGGGATGATAGAATTGCCCTGTTACAGAGGGTGCTTGGGTGGCTCAGTTGGTTAAGCACCCAACTTTGGCTCAGATCATGATCTCACGGTTCATGAGTTCGAGCCTCCCCATCAGGCTCTGACCTGTGAGTGCAGAACCTGCTTCAGATCCTCTGTCTCCCTCTCACTGCCCCTCCCCCACTCACGCTTGCTCTCTGAAAAATAAACATTAAATAAATTGCCCTTGACCTCATTATTGCAAGCAAAGCAAAAAGGATGAATTCTGTATAATCACTAATACATCTTACTGCACTTTGATTATTGCTCTGTCAAGGTAAAGGGTTAATACAAAACCTTAAGAAGCAATTTCCTTGGGGCACCTTGGTGGCTCAGTAGGTTAAACATCTAACTCTTGATTTTGGCTCAAGCCGTGATCTCATGGTTGGTGAGATTGAGCCCCATATTGGGCTCTGTGCTGACAGCATGGAGCCTGCTTGGGGTTCTCTGTCTCCCTCTCTCTCTCTGCCCCTTGCTTGCTCTTCACATACTCTCTCTGTCTCAAAATAAATAAACTTAAGGTAGATTTTTGATTTTTTAAGGTAGACTGAGATGGTTAACATAGCTTATTCAGCTGTTTTGTTGTTGTTTTGACCTGCAGAGTTGGAGCCATAGTTGAAGTTAAAATTGTAAATTGATTTTACTAAAGATTGAGAATCTGCTTAGGATATTTTTTTCACTGCTTTAGGATATTTTTTTACTTTAGGTAAAAGTTGGTAATAGCTTAGCCCTTTGTAGTAAGTATGAAGTTCTCTTACAAAGGTATCTTGAAAATAAAATTGACAGGATTTTTTCTTGTATCAGATAAGCACATGCAGGGCATAGTGCTTTTGTGTATGGTCCAAAGGTTCTGGCTCATGCCAAAAAATATTTTTTTCCTAGGTGGAGATGTCACTATGAGAATTAGGCAACCTTTGGATGATGACAAGAGATCATTATTTTGGTTTGGAATATGGTTAGAGTTGCTTTAGTGACATGACAAATTATGAGACCAAAGTTTCTGGAAAGCTCAGTATCAAAGGGTATGGAATTACATTTCTCCAATAGAGCTGGTAGTAAATAGAGTTGGTGATTTAATCTACTTGGATACAATTAAATTGTCATGTATGTAGACAAATATCTTGGTTTGGCCTTAGAGGAAAAAAAATACTGATTTTGTCTTTTTCTGTAAATCACTAAGAGTGGATGTTCCTGGAATGAGTACAGTAGAGTGGGGTGTGGGGGGAGAAAGCCTGAGAAATCCCAGAATTTTATGGCCAAGTAGAGGATGCTGAGATGAACAATGGACAGAACAATTGTGGACAGAGAGTTGGGCAAAACTAGGATGGTTAATCACCAAAGGCAAGGGAAGGGGGTGTTTCAGTGAGAGGTTGGGGATAATGTCAAGAACCAATACTCGGAATATCACTGAGTATGAAAAACATAAAGTCTAATGCAGGATTATAAGATTATGTGACATATACGTCATAATATGTACCAATAGGCAGCATTTCCTTTTCTGCAGATATAGTTTTCTGTTATGCTGGATGTGTGTTACTTCGGTGTGTTTATTTGATGGATAGGTATTAGAGACAGATAATTTAAGTGAAATTTAAATCAAGTCAAATACAAATAGAAATCAAGTCAAAATGGTGTTCAAGTAATTTGGAGAACATTCATGATGCTTACTGGTAGGTGCAGTGTAAAAGGCCAAGAACCCACTAGAAAAAAAATAACTTGTAAGTTGTTTTTATGGTGATGAAAGGTAGTGGAACTTCAATAGCTTTGACAATAATATTGGAGTAAAGAAGAATAAATATCATTTTTCAATACCGATGAATGAGACACTTCATGATTACTTAGATTAAAATACCATCATGTGCTTACATGAAATTCTCCTATGGAGCCTCTTGTGGTTAGGCCAGCATCACAACATTATCCTGACCTCCTTTTTTTTTTTTTTTTAGCACAGGAGCTAAGAGTATCCATTCAAGTTGTGATAGGAGCTCTCATTTGGTTTGAAATTTCAGGGTCCTATGGTCTGAGAGGGTTAAATCTACTGTGACAGAACTTAGTCCAGTCTAATTCTTGGAGTTTTTACATGGTTAGAAAGAAAATACTTGTGCCAATCTCAGTGGTTCTGTATTAAGACACTCCACTTCCTATTAGTGATTCATCAGTCACCCACTGTGAAGATGCCAGAAATTGATTTTATATGAATAGAGATTTCACTGATTTTTGGATTCCCCATTTACATTTCAATAGCTGAAAACTATACATTTAAATTAAATCCTAATGTTTATCAACTTGGACTTCTGTCATTGAATCCATAACCCGTAAGACCAATGAAGATCAGGCTTTTACAAGAGAATATATATAACCAAGGATTACTACTTTGTGAGGAAGTGGAATCCAGGACATTTATGCAGAGTTCTCCATTGTGTCCTGCATAGTACACTACATTAAGTAGGAGTCATTCATATAGTACATATTATACACGTATATAGCCCTTATCATATTTGGTCTAGACTATGGTAATAGAAGATCGATACATTATAAAAGTTTTCCTATAGATGGGAGTAAAGTATCTGGAAGTAGGGTTGCTTTTCAGTAATTTTTAGGAATGTGCCATAGGAGCAACTAGCAACCCAAAGGATATCCCTTTGACTAAGTAGCCCTTGATGTTGAAGTCCTCCCCTGTCTGTCCCATTCATCAAGCTAACTTTTCCAAGAAAGCATTCTGGCTTCATCTCCTACCTACCAAATTTTATCCAAACGTCATTCTTCCTGTGCTGACTCTGAACAATACTGTCCAACGCTGATGATAAGATTCTAGGGAAAAAATACCTCTTTTGCCACAACCTTAAACTTCCAATGCCGTACCCTTCTTAGCTGCTAATAATCAGGAGAAAGTTTATACCATGTATTTGGAACAAAAAATGAGGAACTTGGGATGATTTAAATGGAAAACTTTCATTCTGCAAAAACTATAAAACTGATCTAACACAAATTACTCACTGGAGTGGGTGAGGAAGGCACAATAGAACAAAAGTCCCTTTACTAGACTCTGGTGTGCCTTTCTTGGATAAACATTAGCAATTAGATACCTGATCAATATTAACCATTCGGCTCTGTGAGAAGAAGTGTGCCCTGGGATATTTATAGTCTTTAAACTCAGTTCATATTTGACCTTCACTTGTAATATACTATCATTTTGCTTGACAGTGAGTGGTATAACTTTGATTTAATTAGAGGTGGTAGGGATTCTAGCATAAAGATGCAGCATTGAAAAATATATCCTGCAAGTACCTCAGATACATAAGTTCAGATCAGATAATTGACCATTTAAGGCATATTCGAAAGTGAGAGAGCTCTTATCACAACTTGAATGGATACTCTTAGCTCCTGTGCTAAAACAAAAAAGTAGGTCAGGATAATGTGATGGTGGGCTAACCACAAGAGAGGCTCCATTTGAAACTTTCCATGGAAAATAGGACCCTAAGACGTTGGATTGGAATATTTGGTAAGCAAACCCCAAAATACCCTCCACTCCAAAACACCTTTGAGTTCCTCCAGATGGCAGGGGTAGATCTTCCCTAGACATTGTGTCATGGCCCCACTTGAAGCATTGTCTGGCAAGGTGATGCTTGTTTTCCTCCAGGCCCATTCTCCTCTCTCCTCTGTCCTCTCTCCTCTCTCCTATCTCCTCATTTCCTCCAGCTCTCAGTGTGTAGCCCACAAGGAGAAGTTCGAGCCTTACACAGTAAAGGAATTCGTATCTGGCTGACATTTACTGACAGGAACTGGAATATTAGGAGGAGTAGGCCGTGAGGGAATTAGGCTCAGGGAGGAAAAGGAGAAATAGAAGACTGACTAGACATGTCAGTTCGCTATCACCACTGTGACAGATAACACAAACACAGAGCCTTAAAATGACATAAACTTTTCACCTTACTGTTCTGTAGGCCAGAAGTCTAAGATAGTTCAGCAGCACAGTGCTCGTTCTGGAGGCTCTGGAGAAGAATTCATTTACTTGCCTGTTCGGCTTCTAGAGGCTTCCCGCTTGCCTGGGCTTGCAGTCCCTTACTAGTGTCACAACAACCCCTTCTAATCTGCATTTGACCCTCCTGTCTCTGTCTTACAGGAGCCTGTGGTAACATGGGGCCCACCTGGATTATTTCCCCATCACAAACTTGGAAAATTGACCATCGGGGCAGTGATTTCTTTCCCACGTGGGGTAATGTGTTCACGAGTTTCAGGGATTAGGCAAGGACATCTGGGGAGCGTCATTCGTCTGCTTACCACAACAGGAGGGAACTAAAATGAGGAAACTGGTCAATGACTTAGGAGTCAGTGTTTTTCAGGGACACTTGGGACTCATCCCAGTGGTGTTCTGGGATATACCCTGAGATCTAGACATAACTGTGCCCATAGTAAACCAAGTAAAGATGCCAGAGTGAGGGGGCTCAGGCTGTTAGATATATTACAATAAATATATTAAGAGCAGCCAGAGAAACCATCGCTTGACTGTGCTCTACAGGGGCAGTGAGTGTGCATCACAGCTGAGGAACTCAGAAGTGAGAGAACGTCGTGTCCACAGGGAGACCTCACCTTATCCCTCAAGGTTGCTCACTGAAAACCCGACCCTGAGAAACGGCTCCGGTCCAGAGCGGTCAGGAGCTTGCCTTCTCAGCACAGCCCGCAAGGGAAGCAGGATCGCTCAGGCCCAATGGCAGATTGCGGCTCTCAACACGGTGGTGGCCCTGATCACAGACGCTATGTAAGATGGAGTATTTTTAACAGACCATATCGACCCCGCCGCCGGCCCTTGGTGTGTGGCCTTTGATCTGACAGCTGCTTTCTTTTTTAAAACTATCATCGGGGAGGATTAAGAACAGTTTGCCTCTAAATAGCAAGAACAGCAGCAGGCATTCATGTCTTGCTGCAGGGCCGCGTGTCTTCTCCCGCTGTCATTCCTAGTAGTAAGAGGGACCTCAGTAATCTGGACGTGCTGAAGAGTGGCCTGTCGGTTCACCCTATCGTTAACATTGTGCTAATAATTAGACCTGGTGACCAGGATGTTGCAAGTATCCTCAATGTTCTGTCAAAACTCACGTGTACCAGAAGTGGGAGAGAAACTCCGTGGCCACTTGCACGCCAGTAAAATCTACAGTAAAAATAACAGGTCTCGGCCTTGCTGGGACACTTGCCTCCGAGCGAAAGGGAGAGTTGCCACCCTCTGCAATGCCTACCCCTGAGAGTAACTGATTGGTTGATGTCTGTGGACTTTGAAGGCCACACGTATCCCCTCTGCAAGTATTTCTGCGAGTGGGACTTTCCCAGCTGTTGGCCTGTCTGCCACCCCTTCCTCTGTTCCCGGCCCTGTTCTCCTTCCACCCGGTAGCAACTCCTCTTCCTCATTTCCTAAGCCCCAATCTTTCCTCCATCTCACAGTAGTTGCGAGGGGTCTATACTCGTTTTCCTTAGCGCACGTTGGTCTGAAGCACTAGGAGGCACGCTTTCATGCCTACTTACCAAATGTGGAGTTGGCCTTGGAGCACTTAGCATGCACAAAAGAGGGGATATTGGAATGACCTTGTTTATTTTGCTAACTGGGCTAGATATTTTGCTGACTGCTTCGTCATGAGCTTGAAGACACAGTTGAGTACTTTTCTGTATTGGGACTGGCTCCGCTATCATTTGGCTTTTTAAGTTTTCGATGTTTGGTGTCTTTATTTGTTTTTACTCCTAGTTAAACCATAGGATGGAAACGCTTTTGGTCTTAACACTTATAAATGATGAATAACTAAGTGTTTTGCTGACATGATTAAGAAATTAAAACAGGGGTGCCTGGGTGGCGCAGTCGGTTAAGCGTCCGACTTCAGCCAGGTCACGATCTCGCGGTCCGTGAGTTCGAGCCCCGCGTCGGGCTCTGGGCTGATGGCTCAGAGTCTGGAGCCTGTTTCCGATTCTGTGTCTCCCTCTCTCTCTGCCCCTCCCCCGTTCATGCTCTGTCTCTCTCTGTCCCAAAAATAAATAAACGTTGGAAAAAAAAAAGAAATTAAAACAGAAGAGACTCATAAATATGGAGAACAAAGTGAGGGTTGCTGGAGGGGGTTGTGGGAGGGGGGATGGGCTAAATGGGGAAGGAGCATTAAGGAATCTAGTCCTGAAATCATTGTTCCACCCTATGCTAACTAATTTGGATGTAAATTAAAAAAAATAAAATGAAAAGAAATTAAAAATATTAGTCTTAAAAGTATCCTGAAAGATGACATTATGAAATTCTTAAATTGAACTTTAAAAAACAGGACAGGGCTGGGCACCTAGGTGGCTCAGTTGGTTAAGTGTCCGACTCTAGGTTTGGGCTCATGATGTCACGGTTTGTGAATTTGAGCCCTGCATCGGGCTTAGCACTGCCGCTGTGGAGTCTGCTTGGGATCCTCTCTCCCTCACCCTCTCTCTCTGCTCCTCCTCTGCTCTCTCTCTCAAAATAAACAAACGAACTTAAACAAACCAGGACAGTCCTGACCACACAGGGAATGAATGAACAGGTAACATTTAAGCATTACGAAGCATAATTGGGCACATCCTTTGATACTTTTGATGCTCTACCGCTTACGAGCAGATACTTTTTTAAAATCTAAAAATAAGTGCTCTTTTGGGCAAAGTGGTTTTCAGTCTTTTGTTTGAAGTTCAGAGTTAACCTACTTATGTACAACAATAGATTTCACTACACTAGTTTATCTACTTACAGCTTGCTTTGGGTTACATGCTGAAAGATAAGTTCATGTGTGATGCGTTGCCTGTGTGATGCTAATAGTTTTGTTTTTTGTTTTTTGTTTTTTTTTTTGCTAAATATATTTCCATTTTTACTGGAATAAATGATGTCTTCAAGTTTTAGCGGAGGCTAGAGTAAGAGATAGCACTCAGCAAGATGTTCTGAGAAAGATTGTGTGATCTGAGAGGTCTGATACTGAGATAGGCCACGGAAATCTCCAGCACTGTGTGAGTCACAGCACACAGCTCTGAGATTCTGAAGCAAAGTCCTATCTCCCGTGAATCAGAATAACTGAAAACATCTCCTACTGCTCTGCTGGTCACCGGTAAAGCCAGGGACCATGGCAATAGTCCCAGAAGAGAAGAGAATGAAGTATGTTCTGTATGGAGAAATAAGTCTGATAAAACTTGCAGAGAATGTGAGGGATCTCTCCGGATAATAGCAAGAAATCTACTTTGGCTAAAGAGAAACACTCACGTTGACAAATAGCGAAAAATGGTTAAAAGTTTGAATCCTTTGGTAGAAGATACTTGATGACTAAATGAGATACTGGGACTTGATTCAGCAGCCAGGAGAGAGTCACTAAATGTTTTCAGTATTGGGAGGGTGGTTAGAATCCAGCCCTCGTGTGCTCACTGAATCTACTATCATGACAAATATTAATCCCTCAGGTCACCCAGAGGGATGGTTTTCATTAAATTCTATATAGATTTTAGGAAAAAATGACTTCACTATTAAAAACTTCAAAATAAGAAGGTAGCTCTTCCTCCAGAATTCAATGACTTAATTATGCTTTCTCAGGTCAGATATTTGTTTCATATAATTAAATATGCAGCAAAATAGGAAACAAATCACATTTAACTTATAGACCGTCAGTAGGATATATTATCAGGGAAGCAAAATTCTAACTGATGAATTTTATTTTCAGTCTTTATTATCTTGCTGAGTTCAAAATTCCTTATTTCAAGATCACTGTCACCACCCTTGTTTCCAGGGCGATACTCAAGGCCGTTGTTTGAAACCGAGACTGAACTTGATGTACATTTTTTTCCCCTTTCTTTGAGGTTGAATTCTTAGTGTTACCAAGAATAAAACAAGACAGGAGCTAAAGTATCTGTTTCATTGCTCTGGGTAGATTAAAACCTCTCTTTTACCCAGTACATGTGATATAGAGAACGTTATAGAATTGAGGTTCCTTCTAGCCTGAGTAGGACACAGAATGACCCAAAAAACGAGTGACTATGCCTTCTGGGTAGTTCACAGAACTGGTAGTCACATGTAATGAACCATTTGTGAAGTGCATCTCCATGGTGCAGTCTCACCTCGAAGCCCTACTGACAATGGAGTCTAGTCTTCCAATTCTCAATACCTGTGGGAATGTTAGAGAAGAGGTATGATGAGTACAAATAGACACTTTTTGGCAGATGAAAACAGCTAAGGTTGTTGAAATTTCACTTTGAAAGGCATTCTTTCTCAAAATGACAAAATAAAACAGCATGTACTTTTTTTTTATTCTTAATGTTTAATATGAAATTAAAGGGTCATACAATTAGGATTTAATATGTGGGGCTTGGTGAGAACCACAAAGGTACTGGGTTTGGACACCAACAAGGGCTCATCTCAGCCCTGTTAATTCTTAGCTCTGACTTTCCTTCTAACGTTTTTCCTGTGATTGATATTAGCTGGAAATGTGGGTAGGCTAATTTGTCCTTTATAGTATTCAAGAACAGAAGGAAAAATCTGGAACAGACAAAGGCTTGAGGATTTTTAACATGTTTAAAGTTTGAGAAGTCAATGATTTTCCTTACTAGAAAAAAACTCAACTTAGATCGTTATTGATAGGTTGGATTTCATGGTAAATATAGTGATATATCTGTGTTTTTATTTCTATTAGATTTACTCAAAAACCCATGTATGTCTTGCCACACTTATGGATTGGAGTTAATAATTCATACTGAGTGAAGAAAGACTGTGTTTTGTAGTGAATATGTACCTGTTCTCCTCTTGGGAGCAGTTAAAATGTAAGCTGGAGCAAATTCTATCTCTATTGTCAAATTGCTTCATTTGACAATGAATAAAATAAATAAAAATGAAAGTCCTGACAATGACCTGCACATAGGAAGGTAATTCAAATCAATATGCCAGAACATTCTAATTAGTGGCTTTTATCTCTGCATACTGATTAATAGTACCCCCTCGTCTTCTAAAGTATCCTGTTCAAACAATAAGTAATGGTCCCCCTGTTTATGAGGCATTGCATAATCTGGTCCCTGTAGTCTCTCAGATCTCAGCTTCTAGTTCTCAACCTGGCTTATTCTTCAGAAGCACAGGCTTTCTTGTTACTCCTCACACATAGCAGGTAAAGCCCACCTCAGGGCCTTTGCATTTGCAATGCTCTTTGTCCAGAATGTTTTCCCGTATATCAGTGTGGCTCCCTCTGTCGCTTCATTCGGGTCTTTACTCAGTCAAGCATTTGCTGTGCATCATACAGTCACGCTGTTCAAGAGAGAAAACCCATGCCCTGTTTTTAAGAAGAACAATAAAATATTAGCGGAGTATAAAGATTTGTTAGCTAGGTAACTGGAGATGGTATGTTGGGAACACTAAGCCAGTGCAGAGGTAGCAGCTGCAGGAAAGGGCTTCTGTCCTTTGGGTTGGAGAATGAAGGGAAAAGACGGAGACTGTTAAAGTGTAGAGCATAGAAGATAAGCCTTGCAGAGCCTGGTCCAGATTATTAAGGGGAGGGTGCTGCTTAACCAAGTGGTGTCTTTGAGCTTTCAGGAAGGGATCCGTTGAGCTAGGGTTAGAGCATCTCTGAGGAGGGGCCAGCAGCCAGCCAGTGCAAGTACTGCTGTGGGACATGGAAAATTACAAGATGGGTGCTGCAAATGTCGGGGGGAAAAACCGGCAGTAAGTGATTCAATTGGAATGTTCTGCAGTAAATCATGGCTGGAAGGACTCTGATAGGAACCGGAAGCAAGCAGGATGTGAGCAAGAAGGAGAATGTCCATTCTTCCTCCTCCTCTCTTAATTTTCTTCGAAGGAAACTTGGAGGGCCCTGTAAGGAGCCTGCTAGATAAGCAGGGGTGTGGTTTACAAAGTTTTAACGTTAGCATTTACCAAGTAAATGTGGAAGGGTGAGTTTGAAACTCAGAGACGAAGGTTGAATACTTAACACAGCCATCCTTTCTTAAAATTTCAGTACCTTTCAATATTTCCTATTTCCTCTCCTGCTTTATTTTTCTTGTTAGTGCTTCTCATTTAAGTACCATATAGTTTTATTTTCAGTGTTTATTGTCCATCTGCACTATTAACAACCTAGAAAAATTCCTGGCACAGAGCAGGTCGTCTATTCTGAATATTTATATTAATAATAAGAAGCAACACCCATAACAGTAAACAAGCTATTATTCCATGTATTTAACATAAGTACTATAGACTCAAGATAGTATTTATGTGCTCCTCTATGATCACCCCTATAAGGAAATCGGTGTATAAATACATTAATCAGCTTGCCCTAGGCCACACAAGTGGGAGAGTTGGGGTTTGAATCAAGGCAGCGGACTCTTGTGAAGCCTGCAGTCTTCCCTACCATGGTAAATTGAAAGTGCAAACAAAAATACTAAATGTACTCTTCTAATTATCCGCACTTCACCAAGTCTAACTATAATATCCAAAAGCATTACCATATGTCAACTATGCACAAGCTTAATAATTCAGAAGAAATAATGTTACTGGATGTATCTTTACAATTACGGCCTTAAAATGAAGGGTAAATATAATTGGCAATAGACTGCCCTTTGAAAGATGTCGCCGACTTTAATAGAAGGAAATTTCTTAGGGCTTAAATAGGCTTGCCAGAGTCCAAAATCTTTGGAACAAAGCCCTTGCTTAGTTCAGTGAAAACAAGAATTCAGCTCACAACAGTGGTGCCTTCATTAATGTAATGTCAAAGTGTTTGCATTATGAGTCCAGTCTGCTCAGTATGGTGCACAGAAAACTTCTTCCGACCCAAACCTCTGTTTCTCTTGTGATTAATATTTTATTAAGCATTAATAAATACAAAAAAGAGTGCCTAGAAGGAATACAATAACATTCATCTCCATAGTCACAGAGGGAGATAATCTTTCTTGATATACAGCATATCCACACTACTGTAATATTTATCTTAGTTTTTCCCTCAAATTTTAAAACTGTCTTAGAACAAAGAGTTTACTTAAAAAGACAGTACATCTTATTAACCAAATGGAGAAAATAATTCCATTTCAAATGAGCCGAAATGCTTTTTAAAATCTGTTAAACTGTTTCTTCCTCCGTTGGATGAGGACTTGGTCTGTCCCCATGGCTATGTCTATACTCGTGTGAAATAAAGCAGGGCCACAAGTCACTGTGGAGGGGCTGAGACTTCCAGCCGGCTGTGCGCGGCTTCTCACATGTGCCTTGGGACACATAACTGTCTATCCTTCCAGCCTCTTTGTTTACGTTTCCACATCTTTGTGGAATTTTCCCAGGCTGTGGAAGTGTGTGTAATTGTATTGTTCACAAATCACAGAATTGCCAATTATTCTGGCTGTTTTGGTAATAGCCCTGGTTCATCGAGAACAGAGCCTGTGGCTTAGTGTGCCTGTCTCTCACGGACACTCTGACAGGTCTGTGAGCTAAGTATTCTGATGATTAAGGATAATAAGGTACAGGTCTACGAAGTTGAACTAGAGGACTGAGACCACCCAGATGGTTGGTGGAGTATGTGAAGAGGAGATAGCTGACTCCATGACTCTGGTCTTAACCTCCGTTTAATCCACAAGCCAGAGGGCACAGAGCTCGAGTGGCAGAGAGAGTGGAATCGAAGGGGTCTCCGTTAAAATTCCATGTCGTTGGGGCGCCTGGGTGGCTCAGTTGGTTGAGCGTCTGACTCTTTGTTTCAGGTCACGATCTCACAGTCATGCTCGGTACTGAGCGTAGAGCCTGCTTAAGATTCTCTCCCTCTCCCTCTGCCCCTCCCCTGCTTGCGTGCATGCTCGCTCTCTCAAAAAAAATTCTATGTTAATGACATTTGTGCACTTTCTGCAATATTTAGCATCACTAATGTGAACACTTTCCTTTGTGGATTGGGATTATTCTCTATCATAGATCAAGGATAAGCAAACGATAGGGCCGAGGAGGTGGATGGAATCCTGTTTACGGCCACCTCTGTGCTGCTTCTGTGGGGTGTCCCTTAGAGTCAAGCCTGCACTCACTTGTCTCGCGTCCTCTGCTGGCACCTCCAAAATGCAGGGCGAGTCTTACCACTCATGTTCAAGAAGTTGCCACCCCAATACATTCACACACCGTGGCATTAATAGTAGGACTCCTAATGACTGATGTAACCTGTAGCAGTACGCCTGTGTGGCTGTGACATCCAGGAGATCAGTGTTCCATGGGAGAACCTTTTCTTCACTTTGCATATTCATTTTTTAAAAAATATAATTATTTGTCAGGGTGCCTGGGTGGCTCAGTCGGTTGAGCGTCCGACTTCAGCTCAGGTCATGATCTCATGGTTTGTGAGTTCCAGCTCCGTGTCAGGCTCTGTGTTGACAGCTCAGAGTCTGGAGCCTGCTTTGGATTCTGTGTCTTATTATCTCTCTGCCCCTCCCCAACTTGTAGTCTGTGTCTCTGTCTCTCAAAAATATATAAATAAAAAAAAAATAAAAAATATAATTTCTTGTCAAGTTAACATACAGTGTGCTCTTGGTTTCAGGAGTAGATTCCTGTAATTCATCACTTACATACAACGCCCAGTGCTCATCCCAAGAAGTGCCCTCCTCAATGCCCATCACCCATTTTCCCCTCTCCCCCACCACATCCCCCATCACTTTGCACATTCTAAGCAACAAAACCCAGGCTGAAACAATTAGCATGTAGTCATGGATCTAGTGCGAGGGAGAAAGAGAAGGGGAAAAAAGCATGTTTTAAAACTTAAGTTGTAAAAACAAAATGATTTACTCTATAGCATTGAATGTATCGAAATGAGTACTCTTCTAAAACTTTAGTTGCTATGGGCTTAAATGCTATCGGTCATCGCTTTCTGTCTGTACTTCTAGTTTCTTGTCACCCGAGGTTGGGGCTGACACTCCTCAGTGAGCAGAGTCTCTGTTTTAGTTTAAATCAGAGGACTGCTACTTTCAGAGTCATCCCAGGTCTGTGGATCCTCTTGGGTTTGTCCCGTGACCGTCTGCGTTGAGATGGAATGATTTTTCACTTGAGTCCAGTCATTATTGAGTTACCCATCTTTGAATTTGGAACAGCTCAAAGCTCACTTTACACTTGACTGTGCTTGTCTCGGAAATGCTGAAAATGGGCTGGAGGCTTGTTTTATTCCTTATATAGAAAATGATGTGCCTGTTCCTTTACCTTCAGTGAGCTCAGTTTTTCTGTCATGTGTGTGGGTGCACACATGTCTTTTACTGACTCGAAAGCTCCCTTCCCTGGACCTAAAGTAATAGTTTCTCTTTATTAGGATGATTCATATCAAATCTGCACTGAGAAGAGACTCCCCGCTGTACAAAGTCATAACTCATTCTGCAGATTCCATTGCAATCCTTTGAAATCAGTATCCAGGAGACAACATTTAATGGTCTAATTTATTTTTATTATTTAATTTTTTTTTATTTTAGGAGTGCTTCCATGTTCCCAAAATTTCTATAAAATTATTTCTTTCCCAAGATAAAGTACATTTTAATAAATTTTATTCTGGTTGGGATATTACAAGAAAAAGACATTTAAGTGGTGCCTGGGTGGCTCAGTCGGTTAAGTGTCTGACTTTGGCTCAGGTCATGATCTCCTGGTTCGTGGGTTTGAGCCCCACATCAGGCTCTGTGATGATAGCTCAGAGCCTGGAGCCTACTTCGGATTTAGAGTCTCCCTCTCTCTCTCCTCTTCCCCTGTTCACGCTCTGTCTCTCTCTCTATCTCAAAAACAAATAAACATTGAAAAAAATTTAAAAAGAAAAAGACATTTAATAAAAATATTTGGGGAGGGGGGGCACCTGGGTGACTCAGTTGGTTAAGTGTCTGACTCTTGGTTTTGGCTCAGGTCATGATCTCATTGTTTTGTGAATTCAAGCCCCTCATGGGACTCTGTGCTGGGAGCATGGAGCCTGCTTGGGATTCTCTGTCTTCTCGTGCTCTCTGCCCTTCCCCCACTCTCACTGTTTCTCTCCCTCAAAATAAACTTTAAAAAGTCTATACATATTCAGTTATTTCATTCAGTTTGTTATTGGCACATACGTGTGTGTGTGTGTGTATAATAATTGTAAATGCTTTGAATTCATTTTTCGTAGATGGAAGATTTTATGTTCAAGAATGAAACTGAGGTCATTTGTGAAGACCATCTCTGGGAAGGTGTTGGCTCTCGGCCTCTGGACTCTATCCCGAACAAGTAGGGGGTAAGAAAGATAAGATTTATGATTTATTTCATATCCAATATGCTTGTTCTTTAAGAAAAGGATTTGTGGGGGACTTTTGTGCAGCCGTCATAATGGCTAACTTTTAATGAAAATGAATTTCCTTTGGAGTATCTTAAGTCTTCCTGTGTTGGTATTGAAAGGATAGTAGGTAAGTGTTAGGCATGGTTTCTGGTCTTTGTGTATGACTGCCTTGCATGGCTATCGAGACTAGCAGTGAATCTTGTTCATGGCAAGTGTTGACCTTGAAATTGGGAGGATTTAGACTCCACAAAATGTTGTGTATGTTTCCGTTACCAGTGTGAATTTTTAAGTAGTGATGTGAAATAGTCTTGAGAATACGTGCTTAAATTTTCATAGGAAGAAGAATCTTGGTTCTCAAGGAAGGTCAGCATCAGATACGTTTGTATATCAGATTAGCATTGTTTTGGGGGTGGCTCAGTCAGTTAAGCATTCACCTCTTGATTTTGGCTCAGGTCATGATCTCGTTTTATGATGAGCTGTGAGTTGGGCTTTGTGCTGATAATGTGGAGCTGGCTTGGGATTCTCTGTCTCTCTCTCAAAAGCAAAACAAAGCAAAATAAAACTTAAAAAAATATTAGAATTGTTTATGGCAAGTAGTAAACAATTTTTTTTAATTTTATATTTAAGTAATTTCTGTACCCCATGTGGGACTTGAACTCAGTTCAAGAGTCATGCGGTCCTTCATCTGAGCCAGCAAGGCACCCCAATTCAGTAGACATTTAAAAGGGAAACCGAAGAGTGTGCATTTCTAACGTGGTTCATTAAAATTTCTAACATAATGTATTTTATTAGAGCCTCAAATACAATCCGTTCCAAAAACAAATTTGGCAATCTCCTTGGTATGTTTGTCTCACAGGAGGCTGGATTTGTAAGCCTTTTGTATACATTACAGGACAGGTTTCTGTTCCGTGTTACATAAAAATCCGAAGCTAAAGGGGGGGATTTATCCATAATTGATGCCCCCTATATCAGAACATTTTGTGAAAATTTGAGAAATTTAATGAGTTTGAATATTTAAATTAATACTTGAGTGAATTTCAATCAGTTCTTTAAAATTCTGCTTTGTATGTTTTGTATTTATTGAGACCAGCATTGCACCTCTATTACGTGTAATACAGGAGCAGCCAGATATTGGGAGGAAAAACCCACATCAGATTTAAAATATTTCCTCATGAATTTGGTGTTTTGGGGGAGATAAAATGTCATACTTTCAAACATGATACATCTTGTTTATTTCCATAATCGTTGGAATAATTTAAACATGCAAATACATATTTGGACAACTCAATAGGGAAAAAAATAAATGTCTGTCAAGACTGTTAATATTGTGTAACCCTTGTAAACATTTCAGCAAGTCTTTCAACTGTGTTGGGAATAATTGTGCCCATGTAAGTTTTTGATCAAGGGTTTCAGTAAAAATGTTTGTCATGATGAAATGCAGCCTATTCTCCAGTAGATTATTGGCTCTTTTGTGTTGCCATGGCTGATTCTCCACCACCTTTCCGATGCTGTTTGGATAGACGGTTTCTTCAGTGAACTGGGAAGTATAAATTGGAAATATATTGAGCAAATTGTTCAAGGTGTCTTGTTCCAAAGAAGGAATAATTCTTCTGTTAATATTTTATAGCTTCATGCTAATGAGGAGATTCTTTAGCAAGAGAGCAATTTAGGCCACAAAGTAGAAGTAACTTTGTAACTAGGAGAAGAAATGAACACTGAAGTCTTTGCGGGAATGTTGTGGGCTTTTTCAGTGTTTTCAGCCTCTGCTAATAAGGCATCCCGCTTAGTTATCAATCTACTTGGCCATCACTAGCTCAAGGCTTGATTTTAAAACCTGAAAATCTTCCTTAGTTAAAGGAGAGCTGGGATGAGCCAGAGGTACATTAAAGGAAACAGTACAAATGAGCTCTGTTAGCGATGATCAAAAGCAAAATGTGAAGAAATTTTAGCAGGAAGAGGAGGGCTATCCCTTTCTAACTGGGGCTAATGAGTTTTTTTCCCCCTTTGGATTCGACTAAGGATCTCACCTCAAAGCCCCTGGGTGGGAGGTTCTCGTTCTTGTTTTGGTTTGAAATTTTATCCTCAAAATGAAGTTTCTAAAATATATTAACAACGTGGAAAGAATAGTGAATTGGAAATCGGCGAGCCCGATTGGAAATCGGGCTGTGCCCCTAACCGGCTGTGTGACTTTGAGAAGTTACCTGACATTACCTGCATCAATGGTGTCATCCCTAGAATGAGAACATGGCAACCAGGTTTCCATCTTATAACATGATTTCATATTTCTTTGGAATCATATTGCCCTTGGAGCTGTGTTAAAACCTCGTCTTTTCTGTCTGGAGGGTTCATTTACTTATGCTTCCCTGGTTTAGCAACATGATATGGGATCACTGTGCAGTAAATATTTTGTTTTATCAGGTAGTAACTCTTCAGCAGGCCTTCCTAATCTTATGAGCCATGTAACAGATACACCTGTCACTGATAAGATGTCCTATGAAATGCAAATGTTACTGTTTTTCCACAGACTTCCATGTCTAATCATGACCTTGAGAACTAATGTGATACCATTTTCACATGCTGGAATTTGACCTTGAAAAAACAAAATATTTGTTACATTTATCCAAGCTGCTTTTTTTTGGTATCATTTTTTAATTTACACCCTAGTTAATTAACATATAATATAATTGGTTTCAGGAGTAAATTTAGTGATTCATCACTTAGTAACACCCCGTGCTCATCAGAAGTTCCAAGCTGCTTTTGAGTATTTTGCCCCAACTCATCTTGAAAGATCTTCTAGTAATTGTGTTGCACAAGAATTCATGCAAACGTAACTTTTGATTAAAAGATGCTAATATTGCCAATTTATGGGATGTAAAGATATAAGAACTGCTAGAATAATATATGAAATGAAATCTTATTAGTATGTTGTCATTAAATTGAATTTGTTTAAACTCGGGAATTCTTTGTATATGGGTATTTTAGAATACTGGCAAATTCTATAAAAGTAAGTTTCAAACTGAGGTACATATAGCTCTGAGGATAGATTGAGGGTACATGACCAAGGGCAGTTTTATGAAATTGGATTTTCAGAACAACTTAATAGTTATGTCAAACATACATGCACTGTAGTATAATTTCATATGAATATTAAGTCTTTTATTCTAATATACCCAAGGACAGAAGGTAATTACTGTTGTTTTATTCTGTTATTATTCCCTAAGATTAGGTGCAGTGTATGTTAAAATAGAAGACAAAGGTGTGAGACACCTAGTGAGTGTGTTAACTTACTAGTATTTACCATTGCTTATTATTTAACACACAATACAGATTATGGAGAACATTTTGTAGAGCACATAGCTATTTCTGTGAGATTGGAGACATTTTAATGGCAATGGATGACTTTAGATAAGAAAAATAATCTTCAAGGGATTTGCTCAGTTTATTATGTGAATAGCAGAACTTTGAATTTCTGTAAAAGCTAATTATCTCTTGCTTTCCTCCCTCTTTGTGGGTATCATCCTGAATGAAAGACATACACTAGACAATCAGAAGTTTTGATGTTGCTTTGACTTGGTCCTTCAGTGCAGAAATAGTCTTAAGAGTGAATAGTATCCAGTCCCTGCCTTGGTGGGGGGTAACTTGCTAGTATGTGTTCTATGGATCAGCTTAGGTAACAAGATGACAACATTGGTCCTTGGAGCCAGTGGCATATATTAAAGTATGTCTAAAAGAGGGAGCCGGGCATTTGTCGAAGCAAGTTGCTGTGTGCAGCCCACATGTAAGGGCTTGTAAATAATGAAGCTACCTACCTCATGTTTGTTTTCAAAATCTGACTTATTTTAAGACATTCTTTTTATCTTTGATTTTTGAGCCAATTGATTGTGTGATTCTTTGCAGTTTTGCTCGTCTTGTTTTTTGGATTTATAGAGATTAGTGGGTCTGTAGGTTTATGGTTTATCATATTTGGGAAGGTTTTAGCCATTATTTCCTCCAGCATGTTTTTGTCTCCCTCTTTTACTGCTTCCTTTGTGGGAGTGGGGGGAGTCTGGTCGCTTATACAGTGGACTGTTGGAAGTTGTACCACTGACCAATGATGCTTTTTTCATTTAAAAAAATTATTTCCTGTTTCACTTGGATAGTTCATATTGCTATATCTTCAAGTTCAACTGTCTTTTCCTTTACATATCTAATTTACCATCAATCCCATCCAATGTGCTTATCATCTCACATATCAGTTTTTAGCTCTCAAATTCCATTTAAGGTCTTTTTAGATCTTTCATGTTTGTACTTAATTTGTTAACCATGTGAAATGCAGTTACTATTTTAATGACCTTACTTGCTAATTCTAATGTCTGTGTCATTCTCAGTCTGTTCTGAGTGATTGATATCTAACCTCACCCCCAGCATGGGTCATTTCTTGCTTCTTTGCATGTCTGGTTATTTTGACTGGATACCAAACATTGTGAATTTTGTATTGTTGGATGCTGGAAGCTTGGTGTTTGCATAAATACCTTGAGGTTTGTTCTGGACACTGTTAAGTTTCTTGGAAACAGTTTGAGTTGTTGGGGGTTTGGTTTTTAAGATGTGTTAGGTGGGAGTTGTGATTAGACTAGGACTGATTATTCCCCAGACTTGAAGCAAAAATGTTCTTGGTTCTGAACCCAGTACCCTGTGAATTTTCAATTTTCAACATGGTTGGTGGGGACAGGTGTTATTCCAGGCTCAGTGTGAGCACTAAGCATTGCAGCCCCTGTCTTCTCATTTGGTTCTTTTTCCAATGCCTCCTGAATTTTCCTTCCCTGTGTGCACTCATCGTTAGTTTGCTGAATAATTGCAGAAATTCTCAGTAGATACTCAGCCTTCTTCTTGTTTCAGCTCTTGACTCGCCTGTCCTGTAGTCTTTAGCCACCAAGGCCTCTCTGGACTTGCAGTTCTGCTGCCTCAACTTTTCCAAAACGCTGATGAGAAACATTTGAAGCAGAGCTAAGTGGCTCGGTCGTTAGGTCCAGGTATGAGAACAGATCTGTCTAGTAGTCACGAGCTGACCCCAGACCAGGAAGCCATAAACAGCTATTGCTGAAATATCATACGGTTGTAATCTTGTGTTTTTGTTGTTGTTGTTTTGATAGCATTGTGGCTGTTAATTAATGATCGCCTGTGCAAGAGAAAAAACAGATATTTAATTGAGGTGAAATATTATGGCCAAAGTGATGGTTGAAACACAGTCCAGTCCCACTATACCTTTGGGCAAATTTGAGATGATCTAAAGTGTTGGGGTTTGAGATAAAAGGGTAGGTATAACTATTATGAATATAAGTATTGATCTACCTTTATCATTTGAGAATATATTGACTTTTTAAAAATCAGTCATGATAAATTACAGTAATTTGCAGTTTTAATTAATATGGAATCGTGCTGTGAAATAGTCAAGATATTGTTGGTATAGCTAAGTAATCAGCGTTTCTATGGGGTAATAATCTCAGTAACTCTGGAACTGCTACTCTTTACATTGTTAAATCCAGTTTATGACTTTTCTATCACAGAACAATAGGGAATGCATTGCCTTTGCACTTGTGATAGGACCATGGGATTATGACAGTTAAGGAATCTGATTATCAAAATGATTTAGTTACTTGCTCCAGGTTCATGTACAGCTTGGTGATAAAGTCATTATGACTAAGTTTTTGTTTGTTTTAAAATATTTAGCTTATTGTACTTTCCCAGTCTTTACCATTTTATCATTTCTTGTCTGTCCCTTTGGCTATAGCATTTAGGAGCAGTACCTTTATTAAACAATGTTCTTTAGCTTTGGGGAATGATTTATTTTTCACATATATTTCAGAAACTCTTTAAAGTTTTCTTTACTTGCATAGAATTCTATTACCTTGCTCCCACATCCAACTAAATCAAAAATCTTTTTCCTCATGTGTTAATTTAATTGCCAAGAATATCAGTAATATTTTGTTTGTTTTCAGAATCGGTTACAAATTTGACTATTGCAATCACAGTAACTCGCAATTAAAAGGGTTTTAAAAGACTAGTATATGCTGTGTGTTTAACAAAACAAATAAAAACAGTTTAAAAACCAAAATTAGTACATGATGCTCTAAAAAGTTGAATAGATCTTTAATGAATATTTCTTCTTACCCTCCAATATTCAATTACATTTCATAGTAGAAAGACCTTAAAACGCTAACATGGAAAAGCAATCTATAAATCTTATTTTTAAAAGTGAGGGATAATATAAAATAATTACTATTTTTAAGATAAGCAGATGAGCTAGCCAGAAAGTAAGAGAAATTCCTCCAGGCCAACAATGAAGATGAGGTGGAAAGGCAGAATGGTGTGAGGTCTCTCTGGCATCAGCTCTCCGGGGGCACAACCAAGCTCAACATCACAAAGGCCTTCTTTAGTTATCATATAGGGTGGAACAAGAGACAAGGTTTTGAACCTTTGTAAAGTATGAAGGTTTTACTGCAATTCTCTCATATAGCCAATTTTATTGAAGGGCCACAATTTTAGTGAAGAAATGGAATTGAAAATAATTCTGGTCACTGTCAAAGAGACCATATGAAATCTTGTCTGTCTTCACTTGACTGCTGAACAGGATAAAAATCACACCTAAGAATTGGTAACAACAGGCCTGCTTTCAATTTAATGTTCAAATATGCAGTCTCTGTGTTTTGCAGGAAACTTGAAGCTAAAAAATTAATGAGTGATGCTGGGTTTAAAATAACCTCGGACACCTGGCAAAACAAAAATAAAATACTGTGGAGAAACACATAGTATGATGCTTTCACAGTCTGAATCAAACCGCATGAGAAAAAAAGGTTCCAGGAGTAGAGGTCAGCAAAAGAACAAACAGCAGAAACAACCCCCGATTTGCAGTCCTTGAATTAGCTCCTGTGGATTTCAATTAGTATGTTTACATTATCAAAGAAATAAAAGTAGAAACAAGCAGGATATATACCATATCAAATAAATATACCAGAATATACCAGATCAGGAAAAAAAAAAAAAGACGACAGATTTTAACAGAAACAAAGAGAAATGAGAAATTTACATTTAAAAAGTAAAAACAAAAATACATATGGATTCTTCATTTCAAACGCAGGGGCTGGATTAAATAGGAGGTCAGATAGTATACACAGCTGAAAAGTGAATTGGTAAACTGGATGATAGAGACCTAGTAAATGGGAAAGTGAAGATCAGAGAGGAGAACAAATTTAAGAGTGGCAGAATGAGAAGTATGATTCGAAAAGATCATGCATGAAGCTTTTCTAAAAGTCAATATAAGACATGAATATTCAATTTCTAAACAACTCCACAAAAGAAATTCACAGATGCACACAAAAATAATACACAAGATGCCAAAATGCTGATAGGTATAATGACATATACAATTGTAGATATAATATGTGTTGTAAATACTTATACATACATATACATATGTATATGTATTAAATGACCTTCTAAAGAGAATGGCGAATTATGTGTGTAATATTCATGAAGTGAATATGCCAGAGAGTAAATGGATTTACGCTGAATTTATAGGAGCTTTATGATTGCACATGTCAATGTGGATAAGTTTCAAAACATAACATTAAAACAAAAGCAAATTGCAGAATGATTCATTCAGCAAGACACTATAAACAAATTTCAAAAATGTAAAAACTCTGTTGTCTTGAGATTTCACACATGAGGTGGCAGTGTAAATAAATGCAGAAGAATGACGAATGCCAAATTCAGTACAATTTGTAACTGTGCGTATGTATGTGTGTGTAGTGAAATGATCAAAGGAATAAATGGCACTTTTCCCACTATTTTTATCATTTTCTTTCCTGGAAAATTGGGTGTATGGTTATTTTCTCACATTATCCTCTGTGCCCTTTAGATGAGAAATAGTTTATCGCTCTAAACAGAGAAAATGGTATCTAGTGTTGGAGACAGCAGCTATTGACGATACTTGAAGAAATTTTGCTCAAAAGAAGGGAAGGACAGAAAGGAGACAGTAAATAAGAAGAGTGATTAGCTTTGTTTGTTTTGTGGACTTTCTTGGTTTTTCTTGAGGGGGGTGGGGAGGGGACATGTTTGTATGCTAAAGGAGGGACCCTTTTCTAAAGTGAACTCTTGAGTATGTGGAGAAGAGGAGTCCAGAGAATAAGGAGCCATCCTACTATAAATAGGAACATGGGCCCTTCCTTCTTCCATTGCAACCATCCATTCTGTACTAATTATCCAAGACAGATGTCCTTTCACCAGCCCAGGATCCTTCAGTTTCACTGAAGCATGTTATCCTTCTAGCATTTTGTGCAGCTTTGGTGGGTTGGTCAATACAAATGTCTCTTATTTGTTTTATTTGTTCATTTATATATATATTTTAATTTTAATCCTGATATAGTTAACATGCAGTGTTTTATGAGTTCCAGGTCTGTAGTAGAGTGATTCAACCCTTCTGTACATTACTCAGTGTTCCATCATGATAAGTGTTCTCTTAATCTCCTTCGCCTGTTGCTCACATCCCCCCCACCCCCCTACCCCACCCCCCTACCCCACCCCCCTACCCTCACCTCCCCTCTGGCAACCACCAGTTCTTTGTAAGAGTCTGAGTTTTGTATCTTTTTTTTCTTTCTCCATTTTTTTTTGTCATCTTAAATACCCCATGTGTGAAATCATACGGTATAGGTCTTCCTCTGACTGAGATTTCACTTAGCATAATACTCTCTAGACCCCTCCGTGCTGTACATGGTAGGATTTCATTCCTTTTTATGACTCAGCAACGTTCCGTTGTGTATGTACCACCTGTTCTTTATCCAGGCATCTACCAATGGACACCTGGGCTGTTCTCGTAATTTGGCGGTTGTAAATGATGCTGCAATAAACAGCGGTGTGTACATCTTTTTTAAATTAGTGTTTTCTTATTCTTGGGGCAAATACCCAGTAATAGAAAGACTGGATCATATGACAATTCTCTTAATTTTTTGAAGAAGCTCCATACTGTTTTCCACAGTGGCTGCATCAGTTTGCATTCCCAACAAGAGTGTGCAAGTGTTCCTTTTTCCCTATATTCTCACCAACAGTGGTTTCCTGTGTTGTTTGTTTGCTTATTTGTTTGTTTGGTTGGTTTGGTTGATCTTTTTTAGAGTGCACAAACAGGGGAGAGGGGCAGAGGGAGAGAGAGAATTCCAGGCAGGCCCCATGCTCAGCACCCAGACCGACATGGGGCTGGATCCCATGACCCTGGGATCATGGGATCATGACCTGAGCTGAAATCAAGAGTTGGACGCTCAACCCGCTGAACTACCCAGGCGCCCCTCTTGTGTTTTTTATTTTAGCCAAATGCCTTTTATTTTTGATATTCCCAGATGTAGCATATAACCGGAGGTAGTGTTCTTAGGCTGAGGCAGACCTACAGTGATTTAGTTGTTGAAGATAAAATTTCTTTCTTTCCCACACAATAGCTTAAGCTTGTTCTGGTTTACAAGGTTATTGAAATGAATGATCTAGGATAGTTCCCTCCCCTCCTACTTACCCACCATGCCCTAGGGCCTTGTCCTCGTCCGTTCGAACAAGCTAAGCGTAAAGCCCCGCTGTGTTCTAGCGAGACAGGATAAGGGAGGAGCTGGTACTTGAGCATCAAGAGTAGACTGGGTTTGGGCCACGTCACTCACACTCTGGGAGAATCCAGTCACATGGCCACGTGAGGCAGGGGTGGGGGTGGTGTGGAGAGGAAGCTGAGAAATGGTCATGAGATCAGGAAATACAGTAGAAGATTTTGTCGGACACTTTGTTTCTCGTTTCCCCAAGTCCCTTTGCTTTCTTCATGGAATATGAATCTTGACCTGATGACCTGATGACACAGGGAAAAGGCAGGTTAGCAGTGCCAAGCATAAACCGAACCCTCATTTCTGCTTCTTAGATCACTGTGGCAAGCGGTTTCCTCTTTTCTTATGTGAGGTTTTTCAGCTTCTCCTCAATTCTTCTATTAGCACTTTCATGTAAATCTAACATACGCTTTCTCTTGCTCAGGTTAACCAGATTTGGGTTACCTGGCTTACACACAAAGAATACTAACAATTACAAAATAGAACATGAAAGAGAGGAAGTCACTGTGTAATGTACAATGTGGGGGGGCCTGAAGCGTCGTCTGTAGGCAGAACATTATGTACTCAGGGAGCTTCCAACGTCAGAAATGTCTGCATTATTATTTGCAAATATATGTTGTTTAACCCTGTTTTTTGTACAGTCTGATCCCCTCTTACGGTGTTCATCTGTAACTTAATTCAGCCTTCTCTACTAACTTACATGCGTCTATGTATGTGTGGATTAAATGCATGTTTTTAAAATGCAATATTATCTTAAATTCCATTTGACTTTCAGATTACACAATATTGAATTGCAGGTGCTTGTATTTCATGTGGATTGGATAAGAATCTGTATTTTTAATTTTTTTTAATTTAATGTTTATTTTTTAAAGAGAGAGCACAAGCAGGGGAGGGACAGAGAGAGAGGGAGACACAGAATCGGAAGAAGGCTCCAGGCTCTGAGCTCTCAGCACAGAGCCCAACGTGGGGCTCAAACTCAGGGACCAAGAGATTATGACCAGAGCCAAAGTCAGATGCTTAACCAACTGAGTCACCCAAGTATCCCTGGATATGTGTTCATTTTTTTTTTTTTTAAGAGAGAGCATGCACGCATGGTGGAGGAGCAGAGGGAGAGGGAGAGAATCTTACGCAGGCTCCATGCCCAGTGTAGCGCCTGATGCAAGGCTCCATCTCATGACCATGAGATCATGACCTGAGCTGAAATCAAGAGTTGGATGCTCAACCGACTGAGCAACCAAGGTGCCCCAAAACTTATTTATGTATTTTTTACAAGTGGGCATTTAAATTGCTCGTTGTAATGAAATAGATGTCTATTTAACTATCCAAAGCATAAAAATGTATAATTAAACCCCCAGAACTAAAAAGTATAGGTCCTTTGGGACTTTTGGTTCATATATTGTTGAAAGACAGACACACACACACATTCTACATACCTTTTCTAAAAATAATCACTTTGTATCACTAGGGGGTTATGTACTTTTTATTTATTTATAATTGTAATAGGTGTCATATCATGTGGGCTCACTAGAATTTATCTAAACTGATAGAGATTTGGATGTTAAGTGATTTGTTAATGATTTGCAAATGATTTATACCACAAAGAATAATGATATAGATTTAGAGTTTTGTAATTTATGACTTACAGGTCTTGTTGGGGTAGGTGATATGTTGTTGATGAATAAAATTCCCAAGATTAAATAAATGCTATAAAAATGAGGATTTACATGCATAGTAAGTCAGGATCATATTTTTGTTGCCCTAAAATACAGTTTTATTCAGCTGTGAAAGGTCTTAGAAGAGCAAAACTGATGGTTTGTTTCTCTGTCCAATTCTACTCTACCTTAGAAAAAAAAGATTTTTGAATTCTGAGAAGTAGCTGTAAATAAAGGCACCAATAGAAATAGCTTTAAAATTAATTAGTAATAATTTTCTTCTCTCCTCAAATTATCATAGGGAACTAAATTACGTAACTATCATAGATCTCTACAAAGGAAGTTTTTAATTAAAACCTAAAAGTCATTTAAGCGATCACACACAAAAGATTATGAATATAAATTCTTTTGTTATTTTCAATATAAATTGTTATCATTTGGTTGGATCGCCTTGTGTTTTAGTATGTAAAACCACTTTAAATGCAAATTCAAATAATGACTATACGCAATTATTTGTATGTATATTCATTGCTATTCAGAACATAAATCTATGGAAGCTTAAAAATAAATATTAAGTCCGTTTTTAAAAATAATTTCTCACTTTCTGATATGTAAAAATATGCCCCATCAGTTTAACTGTTATGACCCAGGTTTTTGGAGGAGAACAATGACCATATTGAATATACTGACACATTTGGAAATAACATTGGAAAACATTAAATTTACTACTTATTTAAACAAGCTTTGAATAGATATACTAGTTATTCAAAGGCCACGTGGCTTAGCAACATTGACAAAGCCGTGACCTTGTTAGATGCTCTACTAACGATGACCTTGACATTCACTTGAATAAAGAGCTCTTCCAGGATTTTTTTTTTTTTGGGGGGGGGAATTAATGGATTCATCCATGTATACATTTTTTAAATTTTCACTCATTACAATTTCAATATTAAAAGCTTTTAGGTGATGAATCATAAGCATCTTAAGGAAACTGTTTCTCTTTCAAATTTTGGCTCATATTTAACCTGAATTTCAGATACTCCCAATTTCTGACTCTCAACATATTAACAAATCATATAATGTGCATATTTAAAGTATTTTTCCTAAGTTAGTAACTTCATTGGCCCCACACTTTTATATGCCTCCCTTCCCTCTTCTGGGAAGCATGTATGAAAGAATGTCATGAATATGAGAAGCTTGTGAAAGTTCAATGGTGTCTTAAACTCACTGTACCAAAACTTATCACTGATAGGGAACAAGATATTGCTACAGTTAATATCACGAATGTGGCATAAAATTCAGCTTCTATTAATGATGAAAAAATGTCTTCATTGGACCAAATGCCACTTAGTAGAGTGTGATTTATATGCCTGCTGTTTAAAGAATATTTTAGAGAGTATATATCGTAATAGAACAGCATTTGCTTATCAATATTTCTCTGAGATTATATAAAACAAGTATTGTTCAGAAATTTCTCATGGGAATTTAATGCAGCCCTCCTACATCATAACTCAAGACTAGCAAAATCCAGGAAGGGTTGTTGGTCATTGACAGATGTACAGGAAATCCCAGTGTTGTCTCCAACAGAAGATACATGATTTTTTTTATGACTCCTCACTAAAAGCTATTTAGCAGGAACTTCATCTTCCCAATATGTTTTTCCTGCTTCCTTTAGACCAAGGGCCAAAGAGATCAGATGATACTCTATTCAAAACGTGCTTCTATGTGGTCCTTTAGAGGATCAGGCTGTCCTGAAGATTATCAACTGGTCTGCACTTCTTCAGATTTGTTCTTTACAAGAGATGCCAAGGGAAGGAGGGAGGCAGGATGGAACTGATTTGACTGAAGCACCCTGTCTTCTGGTTTGGGACTTGGGGGTAGAAAACAGAGAACTTTTAAGTAGATGGTCCTTTCTTACCCTAATGTATAGGAAAGTTAAATAGTACAAAAGCAAGTCAAAGGTTGGCTTTGCAAGAAAGTGTTAGGTAATAGTATTTGGCTTTCTGGAACAAGCTTATTTTAAGCAGTGAGAGAGGAAAGTGTCTCATGATAGAATATCAAATACTATGAAGTTAAAGGACTGTGATATGAACAGAATTACCCACAAGACACCAGGAGCTCTCGAAAGACCTGAACAGGAAAGACACGAAGGACTCAATGTGTGATCTCCAAACCTGTACTCCTCGATGGGTATAAGTGACGTAGCAGTTTTATCCAAAAATGGCAAACACTGCTAGCCTTATAGTCAATGCAGAGTAAAGATTTTTGAAGGAAAAGATGTCCTACAAGGAGTAGTTCAACAAATATCTACAAATGCACTTGCGTATGCTTGACTGAACACATGTATTAACAGCCTGCCTGTTGTCACTTTCTTGTGGGAAGATCCTTGATTTAAAGGATGACCAAGGGAGGACTTTGCCTATACTCTGGGTACCCATGGTTTGCTAAATTTTAGCCACCTCTTGTTTAGGCTGTATTGATATAGCTGTAGCTGAGAGGGCAGTTCTTATAAAGGATTTTAGCTTTTGTTTGTTTCTGGCTTATCCAGCTCGTGACACTGTACTGTGATGTCCAAATGTTTTGCTATCACCCTTATCATTTGAACTACGTTCCATAATAAAGAATGCCATTTAGTTCTTGGAGTCAGCAGGAAATGCTGGTATGTTCATAAGGATGCCCAAGGTGATTTCCACTAAGAGCTGGGAGAGAAGACTTGCGTTGTATATGATTTAAATACTTTGGAAGATCCTCCATGTTATTCTTTGGAATATTTGATCGCATGGTGATTTATGTTCCTGATCCTTAATGCGCAGTGCGTTGGACAGGACTTCAAGGAGGCCTGAAGTCTAATCTCCACTTTTTACTAGACCACGGTAAGTCGGTTTTTATGAAGCTTAGTGACTTCATTTGTAAAATAAGGACACACCTATTTTGCACAAAATGGGTCCGTATGAAATGAGAAAACATATACACTAAGTTGTATCTGCCACATGATCTGTTGCGTGAGAAAAGGTGATTAAATCTGAGTTTGTCAGCTGGAAAGTGTAATCTTCTAGTGCAAGTGTGCAGAGGTAGGCTTGTCTACATCAGTGGTCTTCAAACTGGGGTAGCACTTTCTAGGTTCTATACCTCCATTTCCCTTCTGAATGGATCAATCTGAGAACAGGGTCAAAGCCAGCTTCATCCCAGATTGCCATTCTTCTCTGGTATCTCCTCTTTCACACCATCTTTTTCCTGCTGTGTGCAAGAGACAGACTTTATATACAGCCAGGCTTTTAATCCACAGTGACTCTCAACCCCCAAGGTTTAAAAAGGTCTCAGAAATACCAAGAAGACACACAAAATTAAATACACACACACACACACACACACACACACACACACATATATGGTTCCAACAACCCGATAGTGATCTAATAAAACTTTCATAAGATGGGTGATTTCCAACTTTGCTTTCAAAAAAAAAATGGAAGAGCAATCAAGCTTCCAGCTGATAATTATGAAGACAATTGCTATAAGACTAGCCTCATAACAATGTGAATGTTTTAGAGAACTAAGCATCATAAAATCAACACCATTCCCTTCCCACCCCATTCACTTCTGTAAAATAAAAGTGTAGGGATAGAATTGATGTAGAACCCTAAGCCTAGCAAAAATAATGCTCCCCTTGGATATATGAACTAATTAAAAGCACCATCAATATCACTAACAGGAGAATTTCCAATAAAATTATAATAATCAGGTATCAAAACATATTTGTTACAGGTTTTAAACTAATTCATTCAAAAGCATGTTTGAACACAGCCATATGGTGTACAAAATTTTTTTTAAATATCCTTTGTATTCTATTTGCATATCTTCAGGGTTAGTTAAGTCGTAGGCACCAGCTGCAGTGTGGACAGAGTGAAATTGAGTGCAGGTTCAGGGTTTGATTGTCGTAACTCTCATTCTCACTGTGAACTACCCCCCCAGCCTGTGTCCCCCTTTGGCCCAGGAGCAGTTGAGTCCTAGCCTCTGGTCTTGGTGTATTTTTTTCCCAAGCAGAGTCAGAGGGCTGAGAGTATGTGAAAATACGCCATTCAGGGGTGCTTGGGTGGCTCAGTCAGTTTAGTGTTCCACTTCTGCTCAGGTCATGATCTCATTGTTTTGGGAGTTTGAGCCCTAAGTCCGGCTATGTGCTGACAGCTCAGAGCCGAGAGCCTGTTTCTGATTCTGTGTCTCCCCCTCTCTCTGCCCCTCCCTGCTTGCACGTGCGCTCTTTCTCAAAAGTAAATAAAAATGAAAAGAATTAAAAAAAATATGCCATTCAAGTTAAAAGCAAAGTCAAAACAGGTTTCACGGTTGCCAAAGTTTAGAGAATTGTGACTAATATTAGCATTTTACCTCAGTGCAACAGCATTACATCGTCCTAGGTGTTCTTAGTAGTAATCATTCTTAAATGGGGAAGATTAGGGACTAACTATAAGTTTTTTCAGAACACACGGGACCACAACCCCCTCTGCACCCTAGCGCGTATCATTATTCTGTCCCCACATACTCCTTAATTGAAATAATAATTAAGCCATGTCAGGCTGTGTTTTTCAGTGTTGAGAAAAAAGGTGAAAATATAAGTTCTTTATTTCAGAGTTTTCTAATAATAAGCACATGAAACGTAATGGTTCTATTTAAACCTGAAAAATATAGTAACAACGATGCTTTGTTACCATAAAATGTATGTCCTATATTTGTAGTTAAAAAGATTTTGTTCGTATATATTAGAATTTTTTTTTTTAATTGTATTTGGCACTAAGAAAGCAAGATCCTTGTATTTCATTATTTTGGACTCAGAAAGCAAGATAGGCAGTAGTTCCATTTAAGGCATTTTATCTTTCTTTGCAGCTATGTCCTGCTTGTTTTCACTTTGCCCTCCTGATAAGTTTTTCAGCTTTAAAAATTACGGAGATGCGGAGAAAATTTGACACATTTTGCCCAATTATTTCTAATATTTCAGATTATAGTTTCAAGATAAACAGTTACATGTTCACACAAAGAATAAATTCTCCTTTCAAATAAGTCTATGTGCTTTTCTTCTCTGGCACAAAAACTAATTATTTGCTTCTATGCAGACTGATCCCTTAAGCTAATAAAGATGACCTCGTGGTCTGATACGTATAATTTCTCACATAAATTCGACTCATTTAACCTCAAAAATGGTACTTTTCACTTTTCCTTTAAAAATGTTCTTCATATTTGCAAACTTACAACTTCAAAGACATCAAAACTAGGCAAGCTGGAGAAGACTCCATGAGACTTGGGGGTATAATAGAGCAGCTTTGTTGCCAAAGATTCTGCACAAACATATAAAAAGCAGTGGCAATGAAACCGTAAAAGAGCATCTCAATAATAACCAGTTGAAAAACCAATTTCTAATAGGGAAGTGTCCGAAGGTCTCTTAGTACTAACGCAGTTTAGTTGAATCACACCTACACTCCACTTGGATTCTTTCTTGGTGGTCAAAAAGAGCCGTGGTGTTGGACATACTGTGGGATGGATCTCCCTAATTCTCAAACCCCGAGGATCCGTGCCTTGTGTATACCCTTTCTCTTCAACATGAGTGGAACCAATAACTTAGAGACTATACAGTATAGTAAACATGATGGAATGTCACTCGTGGAAAAAGTGAAAGGACTTTACACATGTAATTAAGATTCTAAATTAGTAGATTTTGCATTAAGATTTTTCTGGGGGAGCCTGACTTACTCAGTGAAAATCTTAAAAGTTTGATTGAGTTTTCCTGAATTGAAAGGCTTTAAGTAGCAGAGAATTTTACTGTATTTATGGGATACATGTCCATGTGTCAGTGGGTGGCCTGCAGGAGCTACAGGAAGTCTAAAATTACTAAGAACAACCTGAAGATGACAGCAGGGCTCCATAGCCCTTAATTCCATAGCTGCAAGGTGATGCATTCTGTCAACAACTTAACTGTGGAAGCAGACCCCTCCCCAGTTGAGCCTCCAGATGAGAGTGCAACCCAGTCAAAACCTTGACTTTAACCTCGTGAGACTTGGTCAGTTGCCTGCAGTCCCAACCATAGAGATCTTCAACCAGTGGCTATTGTTTGAAGCTGTTATTTGCTATGGAATGTAAGTAAGCTAAGACGCCTATGAGATTGACTGCAAGGGTATTGTTATTATCCAAGAGGTAATTCAAGTCCATGTTCCAGTGGTTGATACTAAAGTCATTGTTTACTAACCTTGCCTTAATCTGTTTTCATAATTTTACTTTTGCTGTAATTAGTTTTAAACTGTAAACTCACTGTTGGATATACTTATCAATGTTTCTCTAAAACGTATGTACTTTTCTTGCTGGCAAAATATTTGTTACATTTTAATGCATTGCTCACCTGTAATAGCATTTGATTAAGGTGGACCATGTTCTGGCCCCCATAGGAGAGTATCGGCTTTCAAGTCTGTTTTTCTGCTCCTTCTATCTACATCCCCCCTTGACGAGATATACTCTCTATTGTGCTACAGAAGGACATTTAAATTCTAGTTGGTAGCTGTGGCCAGTACATTAGTGATATTGGAGGCCAGATGATCCATTAGAACCGTTTCCCTGTCTCCGTGTCCCCTTCTCATAGTACTGTTTTATGTAATATATATGAAACTACTTGAAAAGCCTAATGGGCTAAATAAATGTAAAGGATTACGGACCTGTACGATGATTTATTATTTGATATCTACCGTGTGTGATGCAAATAGCAAACTTAAGACGCTATCTATATGTAACGACATTTGTCTCGGGACCTGTGTAGCAGGGCCACTGATCCTTTGGAGACCATAAGGCTGGTCATTTAGAGCCCTGGTTCAGGGCATAGGACTCTATCTGCAGCAGCAGCAGCAGTCTTGTCAGATGCAACTTGTTTTGTGCTCTGTCACTGTCATGTTGTTCTGCATGTTTATGTCTAGCACATCTGGATTGTCTGGTTTACCCTAAATCCTCCCATACCTCAGTTTCCTCCCTCTCCTCTCACATGCCCCATTCCACACCAGGTGATTCTGCTTTCCTGCCGCCATATTTTCAGGCAAGAGCCTATAGGCTACAGATGGACTCCTCGTAGCCACTGTTTCCAGCACCTCATCCAGTGGCTCGTTGGCGACAAGGAGATTCCCCCCATAGCGGCCACGGTTCTTTTTGCGTAGAGCTTTCTGCTTACTTAACAAATTCAAAACCAGGTTAGATACTTTGTTCTTTGATAAAATTGCATGAATATTCATTTGTTCTTCTGTCGGTTCATTGATCAACAACCAGCCAGGCACCGTACTAAGTGCTGAAGGCACAAAAACTGTATGCCCTTGCCTTCAATGGTTTTCTAGCTTGTTGGCGGGGGGTGGGGGGGTGGGGAGGTGGGGGGCAGGGAGGTAGGGATGGAAAATAGATCTCAGCTCCTATGCGCCCTGTTGCTCACTACTTGATTAAAGTCAAATTCTATGTCCCTGGCAGCATTTTTTTGAGGGGAAGATTGCCAGGGAAACTACCCTCTTTGCTCTGCGTGGGGTACCTCCCCCTTTCCTCCAAACTTAGTCCACATAACCACAGTAGGAACAAGTGTTGTCGGATCTATAAATGACATGAAGGAAGCATTCACAGCATCCATTGGGACACTGGGAGAGGTTATCTGACTCCAACTGAGTGATTTTCATGAAGATCTACCTGAGGATTGTTGGGACTCAGATTTATAGCGCTGTGTAAAGTCTAGGACAGAGGAGGAAAAGTAATCTTGCCCAGGAGGGGAAGCGCTCACATTGAAACCAGAGTAAAGGAGTCCACGGGTGTGGCTAGCACTTTAAACGTAGATGTGCAAATAAGCAAAAAGAATCTGGATTATGCTGAATTTGAGATGATGTGGCAGATCTCATATAAGACTGTGCTCACTGCTTGCCTTTTTTTAGTTTCTATGTTGAAAGTTTTTGTCAGATGTCTCGGCTTCTCAATATCCAATCCACGTGTTGGTTCTGACCCCTTACTACGTGACACTCTTGTCATCTGATAGTATGTTCTCAAGTGACTAAAAGCTGTGTCCATCTATCCCCCCCCCCCCCATTTCTGTGAATACTGGAGGCTTTTACATTATCTTGGTACTTTCTTCCTCTGGATAGATCACATTCACATGTGTTTTCTTGACATCTCTTTCAAGGTCTTCAAAAATGGTTCACTGATACAAACATAGACTTTGTTGAATATATCAAAAAGGAGATGGGTAAAGGTGAGTGGAGGAGGGAGAGAAAAGGACAGATGACGTATTCAAAGTCCTGTCTTTCCTCCCAAATATTCTTTTCTGCTGCCCCAGTGCTGCAGCCCTGTTCCTGTGGCCCTTTACCTGTAATGAGTCCAGACTCAGTGACTTCTCTTTCCTCTAGAATGTCAAATGGCCCTTCGGATGTCTTTGTAGAATTAGCACCCTCTCTCTTCTGAAGCGTGCATGCTTGTGTGAAACCAGTGCTTTCCAGAACACATTTCACTGCAATCTCAAGAAATTATCTCAAAAACAAGGAATTCTGGTAAATACGACAAATTCAGAGGTACTTTGTAGCTTTGAATATTTATTGTTTTTTTTTTCAAAGTCTAACCCATGAACTCACCTGTCTTTAAAAGATTACAGAACTGACTTTGTTGAGTAAGTATGTCATATGTGAAGATCATGTCTGTTTCGATGTCCGTGGAACACAGGCTTTGGCCTCTTTTTTGTAGTGACAAGTATATCATGCTGGGGAAACAGCATAGATATTAAAAAGAATTGAATTTGCATTATTCAACAGTATCACATTTACTTAAATTTTAAAGGTATTAAAGTACAAATTTGATCAAATCATTTATAAAAGGACTATTGCCTTTGTTACTGTTAATAGTCCTGTTTAGTACATAGCGGTTTATATACTCCATTAGAGTCCAAGCTCCAATTCTGAGTTTAGAAGTGGCTGATGTGTGTCCTTTGCAAAAATTCTTCTTCTCAGTTCTCTCAAAATTCCAAAGAGCTTAAAATTTGGAATTCACTGGTTGTTTCACAGGAAATCCTCCATAGATTCGTAACCTATTTTATCTCAAATTCTTACTCAAGAAGGAAATACTACCAAGGGGCACATACGCAGCACTCAGAGAAGTGTCTGTAGCATGGCAGATGGTTCACAACTTGTGTAAACACGTTCCTGCCCGCAATGTCTTCCCCTGCTTCCACTCTGCACCCTTGCTAGTGTGTCTCATTCATGAAGGACTCTAGCAGCAGATTAGGAATAGATGCATCGTTGTGAACTGGTTTATCAGGCAGCATAAGCCCTTCAAATGTAATTACCATTGTTTCATGATCGGCTTGCCGGGCAACTTCTATTGTACACAATTACTTGCTTCATTAGATGACATTTTTTTCTTCCTCTTCCTCCCTCATCTTTAATGAATCATGTTAAGATGCACAGGAAGGGTTTTGTGGACTCCCTGTTGATCCTGAGGGTGTCAGAGGAGTAAATATAAAATAAAATTGCTATCTTTCCCATTTCACACAAGAGCCATCCATTCAACCAAGAGAGAGGCAGACATCTCTCCCAGAGCACCTTGGCGTGCAGTGAAATATTGGTATTCGAATTAGAGTCTAATCAGGAGAAGCAGACAAAGTGACGTGTTTCAGCCTTGTCTTTTTTGTAGCCAATTACCCCAGACTCCTAGTGTTCGTGTCTTCCATGCACTTTCTTTAATTAGCACTTTAATAGCTCGGCTTCAGAGAGTTGGTTCTGGAGAGAACTTTCCCAAAGCTGCCAAATGGTCACAAGCAGGAGGTGATTAAATTTAGTCTCAAGCACAAGGCATCTGCGTGTCTTCTTTGTATCACAGTGTGCTTTTCAAGATCTGTTCCCAATAACTCCTGACCAGGGGGATGTTCTGCTGTCAGTAAATGCATTTGACAAAGCTGCCTAGAATCGCTAACCACTGTCTGTATACTATTGATTTGATCAAGTTTCATAATGAGGTTATTGACTCTCCATTAAGCCCTGGTGTATGTTGGACAGAGAAGGAAAAAATATTTGCGCACAGATTATTGTTTTATTAGCCTTGAACCAGGGGAGAGGGGGAAACGACCCCTGGGCTTCAACTTTTTATTAGCACTTCATGTTTTAATTATGGATGGGGCTCACTAAAACGTGCTTTTCTTTGGAGGTTTAACCCTTTTCATTATATACACTGATTCAATTCTTTGCGCATTGTGTTGATAGCCAATAATTAAAACCTCATTTTAATGCATTCATAGGATTTGATGCAGTAATTTCCATAATACAATGTTAAGAGAAACAGCCTCTATGGAAATTTGATGATTCATTCTTCTAAAACTTGGTGGGTTTTATTTTATTTTTTTTTTGTATTTAACATCTCTGAGGTTAGGGTGCATATTACAATAAATATGATGAATGTCTTGTCGTGGAAGAAATAAAGTAATGGTGCACCTTGCCATCAATGCCATCTTCTCTAAAGTATATAGTTTTCTGCTTAATATTTGTCTTTCTGTAAAACATAACTTTATTAAAAAACATATTACTTGGACACCTGGGTGGCTTAGTCAGTTAACTGTTTGACTCTTGATCTCAGCTCAGGTCATGATCTCACAGATCCTGAGATGGAGACCAATGTCAGGCTCTGTGCTGACCGTGAGGAGCCTGCATGGGATTCTCTCTCTCCCTCTCTCTTGCCCCTCCTCCACATGTGCTCACTGTCTGTCTGTCTGTCTCTCTCTCAAAATCAAAAATCGTTAAAAAATTACTTTTTTGACTTAAAAAGTTGTTACATCTAATTTCTTTTAATCAAAATTATTTCCCTACTCGTATGTACAAAGAGCACAAATTTAAATAATCCTCAAGTGCAAGTATTACAAGATACTAAAATCCTCATGCAAAATCCAAATAGAAGGGAGATTTTTGACGATTAATTTAAAATTCATTGCCTGAATCAAAAAAAAATCACTTGGCAAGATTGAGGGAAGCCTGGTGAGGTGGTCTTGAAGAACATACCCTCACTCAGAGTGGTGGTAGGGGTGGATATGTGTGCCCTCCTGTTTCTCTGGGCAAAATGATAAAATAAATGAGATTAACATTGAAGAGGAGGGATTAAATATTGGGGATGGTAATTTTTTAAAGTAGATGACACTCCTTTCCCCCCAATTATGAAATTACATGTTCATTCAGAAAAAAGATAGATTTAAAGAAAAACAAGAATATTATGCATTAGCATTTAGAATGTAGCCCAGAAGATATTTCTCTGGAGATACATATACATAAAGAATCATAGTTCTAATGTTATTTGCATCCTTTTTCACTTCAATATTAAATATATAAAATGAATGTACACACAGTATGTGGGAAGACACCATAGAATGTATTCGTTGCAGAGTATTCCACGGTATGAGTATAAAGTCATAATAAAACAATGGCTACATTTTATTTTGCATCTAATCTATGCCAGACACTGTGCTGAATGCTTTAGGTACCCAAGTCCTATAGAGGCCAATGGAGTGCATACTTTCTCTTTTAACCTTCTCAGTAATTCTGTGATGGCAGAACGGAGGCTTAAAGAGGAATAATTGTGACCCAGCCAGTACGTAGAAAAACCAAGCTGTGAATTTAGGCTGCCTGACTTGACTAATCAGACTCTTGTGTGCTCTACGTTCTTGTCTAGCATTCACGTACTGGACTCCTAGACTAAGCCTACAATGATGGATAGTTCAGTTGCCCTCAAGGGTTTGCTATATAAATATTATAGTATTTACTATTTTTGCATATGTTTTGATACGGCTAACAAATTGCTAGGGTACATTCCTTAGCCTTGTTATAGATTGCCCACCCAGTGGGTTGTACTGATTCTTCTGTGTGTGCCAGTCGACAGAGTATACCCGTTTCTCTGTGTCTTCATACCTACTGGGTGTTGACATATGGCATCTCTAGGCAGGGTTTGATTATTTTAGGAGAGCAACTTGGCCTGCGACAAGAGAGGCTGTCTGAGTTTTGATCACCGCGCTCAGGTGGTATTCTAGGGTATTCCTAAAGGATATGTGTAGATCTATTTTGGCCTGGAAATAAATGATCGTTGGGTTTTACAGCTGTGCGAATATTGCCAAATATACAAGGCAGAGATTTCTGGCAACAATTGAGTGGGCACATAGAGCTACTCATGTTGATGTTTTAGAAATAATAGCTAAACAACATTTTTTAAAAATTGAAGATCCCTTGATATTATAATGCTCAAAAGAAATCTCTAGAAGATTCTATAGGGTAGCTGGCATTACTTTCATTTAAATTTTTATCTGGATTCAGTATTTCAGGCTTAGAGAAAAGGTGCAAGAGAAGCACAAAGACTTCTTACATCCTCCTCAGGCTGATTTTCCAAATGTAACCTTCACCTCCCTCCTTCTTCCCCCACCCTCTCCCTCTCTCTTTCTCTCTTTCTCTCTCACACATACACACACGTGCACACACATTTGTACTAGTATATTATCTGGGGGGAAGCATAAATTATTTCAGAATTGTTGACCTTACAGACCTGAATGTTCCTAAAAATGAGGATAGTCTCTGATGTAACGTTTCCATACTTAAACAAATAGGAAAATATGGAAACAGCACGATTAGCTACTTTTACAGATCTTACACAGATTTCACTAATCATTCTGAAAGTGTTTATAGAAAAATTCCTAATCATTCCGTGCGTGCAATTTTCATGTCCCTTTTGTCTCAATCATCGTTCCTCAGTCAAGTAGTAAAATAGTGACCATCTATCTGTAAAATCTCTTTCAATTGCACTATTGCCAAGAATATACAGAAGGGATACGGTGTTCTTTTTATGGCGTTATTTCATGATGTATGAGGCCGATTTACTTTGTTACTGGCAATGTCCGCTTTGGTGAAGATGGTGCATGTCAAGTTTGTCTACTGAAAAGCTAATGTTTTTTTTTTCTTTGTTAATAGCACATTGTCGTGTGATTGAGAATATCCTTTTATTCCTCAAAATTCCCTCTGCAGTTTTTACCGTCCGTTGATGATTCTTGCTTTAATTATTAGTATGATTGCCAAATTGTACCTTTCTAATTGTATTCTTCCCTCTGTATGTATTAGTTGGTTTTCTTATTTAAGGAAGAGGCTTCCTTCAAGTGCAAGTGCCAGCTTCTTGCCTGTTAACGAAGTAATTCGTTAATGATGCATGGGATATGGGTTCTTGTTTTAAGCAATGTTTACTCTGCTTTTTAATGCTCTGCTTCAGACTTGGCAAAGCAGTAATACTTCACCTGAGCAATGTAAGAGATGAAGAATCAGAACCTCCTTAGTTCATTGTTATTTAGTCAACAGGTGTAAGTTAAAGGATGCCATTTAAAAAAAATAAAAAAACGGATATTAAAATGTTAACTGAGACAATAGGACTAAACATTTAAAATGGTCTAAGTACAAATGTAACAACTAGAGAGAAATTAGAAATCTCTCTAAATATCTCACATATTTTGTTTTATTTTATTTATGTATTTTTTTATGTTCATTTTTGAAAGACAGAGACAGAACACAAGCAGGGGTGGGGTGGAGAGAGAGGGGGACACAGAATACGAAACAGGCTCTAGGCTCTGAGGTGTCAGCACAGAGCCCGACGCAGGGCTCGAACTCAAGAACCGTGAGATCATGACCTGAGCTGAAGTCGGTTGCTTAACTAACTGAGACACCCAGGCACCCCTATCTCACATATTTTAAAAAGTTACCATTGGGATAATTGCTCTATCTTCTTTCTGTTGTTAATTTTATTCATATTTGATCCCATTTCTCTGCTATATTTTCAACTCCATCAACTCCAGTGTCTACCTCTGTGACTCATTCTCTGGAGCATAAACATGCTTTAAAAATTTCTCATATTAAAAAAAAAAATGAGGGAGATCTTTTTAGCTAATGCCCTCATTTTTTCCTGGGAAGTCCCAGGAGATTTGCTTCCTATTTGCTAGGAAGTACCTGCATCTTCAAGCTGGGTTAAAGTGTCTTTGTGTGCCCATGGCATTGTAGCATTGCAAGAGACAGTGCTGTGGTAGGTAGGACCTTAATTTCCAGAATCAGGTTGTCTCAATCTCAGCCCTGACATCAGTGATGCAGGATGGTTGATAATAGACCATTGTGCTTTGTTTTGTGCTTCCGTTTTCTCATCTTAAAAAAATGACACCTAGGAGACCATCATAAAAACAATGCCTATATTATCACTAATTTTAATTAGGACATATCCCACTATGTTGTTAGAAGAGTTTACTTTTTATATGAAGTATAGATACAGCCTTTAGTTTAAGCCCTTTGAAGAACATTTCTGCATGTTCTTCTTTGTATTTTCATAAATGAACAAATATACTAGCAAATAGAAGCTCAATAAATATTTCTGGAATAAATTATTTCATGTTTTGAGTTGACCATTCATGGGCGAAATTACATACTTGTAAAGCATGTAGCATGGGGGGGGGGGGCGGTCACCTATGTCTGTTTGGTTTCTGCTGCTGCTCAGAATACCACATTACCCCGTCTGCATATTAGCAGGATTTAGGTGGGCAGGTGGATGGAGCTCATGACAGTAGTTTTCAACCAACTTGATAGAATATTAGAAGTTATTCCATCTAGTCCTACTTAAAATATGCAACATCTTAATTTTTGATACCTTTTAATTTGTGTTACATGAAGTATCCCTGACCTGTACTTTTAGTAAATATATTATTGTTCAAAGTCTTTATTTTTCAGATTTTTTGTTAAGACTTTCCATCCTGAGTATGTTGTAAAATACTGGAATAAATGTGTGAATGTTATACTTCTTGCTTTATTTTGAAAGATTATCAGTGCTTTAAAACTACATTCATAAGCAAATGCATTTTTATTTTAGATTTTCATGGAACACTTGTGTTTTCTACATTGTTGTTAGTGTTTTTATGCACACCCATTCTGCATACAATAATTTCCTTATCAGTTTGTGCTTATTGGAACATGAGACAAACAGTTAATATCCATATATTTTTTTCTTCAAATTCGATGGTTTCTAATTCAACAACATAAAACAAATCTTACAAATGCTCAGACTTTTTTTAAGACTCAGATTTCCTACAAAAATGTGACACGTCTTGGATTTTGCTAAAAGGACCAATGTTATTAGACAGGTAGGGATAGAAATATTTGACCTGAGAATCAACAAACATTCCTGAGTTGAAATTCCTGGGGGAGAGGGAACAGGGGGGAAAAAATGAAAAACAAAAACAAAAAAAACCTGCAATCATAGGACTCAGAATGTAAACAACCCATGGATATTTAATGAAATCTGTTCCTTTAAACACGATAGGAAAATAAATCACAGTAAATTAAGATATTCAATTAAAGGGGTTAAGATTTGTGAAGTGATACACCATTTTTATAAAATAAAAATAGTATTGTAAAGGAAAATAGAATGCCATAAAATGACAAAGTGAACCTTGAAAGATTTGAATGACATGATCATTGAAATATGGAGAAAAAATTAATTTTACCAAAAATACATGTGTAAAGATGGAATTATGAGAGAACACCGTGAATTCAACGGAGCGGAGTTATTCTATATGAGTGGGACCCGTGTGCCACCAAAGCAGATAATGCTTTGTTCTTGCTGTTGATAATTTATATTCAAATACATTGTTTAAAGCCTTAAAATTCGCCCTTGGGGATTTGGATGTATATATTTGAAATCACCAGAGAAAAAAGAAAAACTATGAAGCAAAAGAGATAACAAGACAGAAAATATGGAAAGAAAATATCAAGATACTTTCTTACCGTTCTGCAGCTTGATGCCCTCTTCCAGGCAGCACTGAAGCTGTTGCAAAAGTCTGAGGACCAGACACACACACACTAAGCAAGGAGCCACCTGGCTTGGCTGTGGGACCATCCAGTTGTACAAGTCCATTCAAAATGTTATTCCCGTGGGCGCCTGGCTGGCTCAGTCAGTAGAGGATGCAACGCTTGATTGTGGGGTCACGAGTTTGAGCCCCACCTTGGGGGTGGAGTTTACTTAAAGATGTTATTCCTGAAAAACTGCAGTAACACATTCGGGCAAAGCACTGAACTTTTACCAAAGTTCATTCTTTTGGTAAAAACCAGTTTTAATTAAAATGCACATACGGGAAGTACATCAGTAATAAGTAGCAATCTGTCTCAGGAATAGTATTGTGAGCACCACCGAGGTTGTCCCTGAGCCGACTGCCAGGTATGTGACCATTATGCCAATTTTCATCACCATCAGTTGCATTTTCCGAGTTTTATATAAATGGAACCACGCATATGTACTTCTTAGGGTCTCTCTTCCCTAAGAGAGATGTTTGTGAGATCTTCCCTTGCTATTGTGTGTACCATTTTGTTTTTAAATTCACATTGACTTATAGTATTGTATGGCATGAATATGTTGCAAATACCTAATATATTTGTTTCCAGCTTTGGATAATAATTAATAGTACCCCACCCTCTGTGTATAGCTTATAGACGTACAGATTCTGTTGACTTTATCTGTCATAGTAGAGTGGCTAAGTCATGGTACATATAAATGTTAAATATTACCAAACAGGCTTCCACATGTGTTGATTTAGGTGAAAACCTAGTCAATAAGTGATTTAACCATTTTGACCTATAAAAGTGTCCTTTTATGATGGTCCTAATTGCTCCGCATCTTTTTCTACACTTGCTGTTTGCATTATTTTTATTTTTAGCTATTCTTATGTAATAGTATGTCACTGTGGGCTTAATGAACTTTTCCCCAATAACTAACAAGGGCGAGAAGGTTCTTATATGTTTACTGGCCACGTATGGTTCTGATTTTTGTTGTATTTATCCTGTTGTATTTAGCAAGAGTATTGGTCAGCTCCAAGCGACTCCATCTGAGCTGAAAGTGGAGCTGCAGTATTTGGATTTTGGAGAATCACTCTGACCCTTAAAAATATGTCCTGCTACAAAATTTATTGTCAGGGTTGTGTGTTATTTTTCGAAAACCTCCCAGTTAAACCACTTCTCCACGTAATGTTTATCTATGGAACATCAACAACAAGTAGTAAATTACTCGTTCGACTTTCAATTTAGTATTTTTAGTATTCTTTTTTGTATCATTGCTTTTCTGTCCCTTAAGAACAAAAAACTCAAAACTGGTAGACTTATTTTTAGTAGTTTTAGGGGCAGTTATAATAACACTAATGGAGGTAATGAGAAAAAGGAGATATGAAAATAAATTATAAGATTGAATAGCTCACCCACTTCTCATCGAAGCGTCCTTAGAACAACCAGGCTTTTGAAACTGACAATAGGGGTGACTGAATGGCTTTTTGACATTAATCAAATGTTTCTATCAAGTGTTTCAGATTAGGCCTTTTAGGGTATGTTACATATTTTAACGTTAGCACTTGGAGTCTCTGAGAAATCCTGTGGAATATTTGACAGGAGCTTTCTATTTATGTGAAAATGTCCTATACTGTTATTTGAGAGACACCTTATTTAATCTAGATCCTATCTGATGTGGACTACTTGCTACAACAGCAAAAGAAATTCACTATACTGTGTGTTCTTTTCTATAGTTGGTGATCTCAAAATAATATTGGTAATATTGAAACATGTAAAATACTTGTCAAAATAACAAAATTTTAGTTTTTGTTATTTTGACACATAGAGCTTCTATATGTTGATAAAATGTATATGTAAAATTCTATTTGTTTTTTATACACATCTGGGATTTCTTATTTACCCATTGAAAAAAGTCAATGTAATTTTTACCTCATCACTAGCATTTACTTTTACTAAAAATGTAGTAACCTGTACACTAAATACTTTATTATTTTGCTGAACTTGCCATCAGTTAGGAATTGATGTCTTCACTTACCTAATTTTCAGCTATGATCTATTATGATTTAACTATGAATCTGTAATATTTAGAGGGGGAAATTAGCCAATTTTGTTGAAATTGATGCCAGGAGTTAATTCTCAGTAGACATTAATATTATACAAATTTTGGGGGTGACAGTCACTCTGAAAAAGACAAATTGGAGATGAGGTGATAAGAAGCAAAAAGTTCCTTATATCCTATATTCTTTACCTGAATTATTTTATATTCTTTATCTGCTTTATTTCATTTGATCCTTATAACAGCATAATATCAAAAAAATGCTACAATACTCATACTAAAATTACAATTTTTGTAAGGGCTAATTTTACATAAGTATAAAGTTGTAGAAGAAGAAAAGAAACTGAAATCTGTTTGTCTTTATATTGAATAGCTTCACAGTTAGATCTAAACTAATGGTACAGAAAAGGAAGAAAATCATTTTCTTGAAACTCTGAATGTTCTTTACAGTATGTACCTCAGTAGATACAACATACAAAATTTTAAAGTAAAAAAATACTCAAAATAGTTAAATCTGAAGTTTATCTAAGGGTGACATTGTCAACTCTCTAAAATAAATGGGGAACTAATGTTACATATTTAAGGACATTTGCTTTATGAGCTTGATAAAAGGATTGCAGTTTTCAAATTCTTAAGTATGTTGAGAAACCAAATATTTGGTTTGGTTGAGAAGTTAAAATCTGTGAATTCTTAAGTTGAAATTCAGCCACCAGTGTCCTTCTCTTACTGTGTATGTGGTTGGGTCAATCACCATTATATGCCAGAGATTAAGTAGTGGGTTTGAATAAAAAGCAAACAGCGATAACTTCAAAGTAAAATAGAATGCTATTCTAGAATTTGATCCTTCAAAAAATAAGTTGTCCATCCATCTCTCGCTAGCTGAATGACTTTGGATCAGTTACTTTTGGGTGCCTCAGTTTTCTCGTAAAATATGCATGAAATGACCTTCCCATTGGACTGTTTTGGAAATCAAAGAAGTTAATAAATGTAAATCGATTAGAGCTAAACACTTAGTAAGTGTTCAATATGTATTAACTATCAGGATGACTCTGGCAAACTTATTTCAATATGCATCATTTCCTCTTTCATGATCGATTCTCCAACAACTTCCACAAAATATTTTTTTTTAACATGAGCAATTGTAACTCACATTATCATACCATATGGCTCCGAATAGCTTTCAACCCTTTAGCTTTTTATGTTCAAAGAAAATCAGAGTGGTTCTGGTGAAAGTGGGGAAGGAGAGCCTGAATATAATCGTACAAACTTCCACTTTTCTGAGGGGATGTTAGTAAATTCCAAGATTGGAGAATAGCTTGAACACGGTTATTAGTAATAAAAGAAAGCTTGAAATAAAATCTTTCAAACTTATGGAAATTTTCTTAAGTTTCAGTTTTCTACCAACTGCAGCTTACCACGAATCTTACACTGTCAAATCCTAAGACACTTGAAAATTAATCAGTTGGTGTTATTCAAAATATTTTGTGAAAATGAACTTACAGGTATTAAGTTACCCTCCCAGGAGTCAGTTTTCTAGAGTACTAAAATTTAACAACCTTATCCTTTTATAATACCTCAGTGAAAAGATGCTTTATTTCCTCACTTGTTATAAAATGTACAGCTAAATATATACAGAATAAAATGGGATCTAAAAATTAGGTATTTAAAATAGGCACAGTCCTCTGTGAAGAAAGACAGTTCAGGTCATAGATTGTTAGAATCCAAAATTAGTTTACGAATAGAATTTCAAAGTAGCAAATTGAAAGACAGATGTGTTATTCTGAACAACCCTGGGGGAAGGCTGTCCACACTCTGTAGATTTATGTATTTATCGTCTCTTCTGGCAACTGATAACAAAGCCTCCATATTGTGACGATTTTCTGAAAGAAAAAAAGTGTCTTGAGAGATGAGTGCCATTTTAAAATTTGCATGGAAGTAGGGTGGAAGTCACCTGCTCAGAGAATATGAAGCCAGTTAATTAATAAAGCCCTGAACACTGCTTGCTGTACTCAGAGGCGAAGGGCAGACTTCCCTAATTAAAAATACTTCTCGGATTTCTTTTTAAATGACCGCCAATCTTAGAACTCAATATGAAGATCTAACAGGAAAGTAATAAGTATATGAGATGTGCGTGAGGAGTGTATGTTGAATATGCAGAGAGAAGAGGATAGGGAAAATAGAAAAATAGGAATATTTAGTAATAGTTGTTTTAGTCAAAAATATTGAAAATGGGAATTCTAAACGAAAAAATGTGAGATCTTCTCTTTTCAGAGGAAACATTAAAAATATTTTTTTGCCACGGGGCGCCTGGGTGGCTCAGTCGGTGGAGCGTCCGACTTTGGCTCAGGTCATGATCTCACAGTCTGAGAGTTCGAGCCCCGCATCGGGCTCCGTGCTGACAGTTCAGAGCCTGGAGCCTGTTTCGGATTCTGTGTCTCCCTCTCTCTCTGACCCTCCCCCGTTCATGCTCTGTCTCTCTCTGTCTCAAAAATAAATAAATATTAAAAAAAAGTTAAAAAAATATTTTTTTGCCTTAGCATTGTTTATCTCTTTTGATAAAAAACCCTTAAAGAAAAAAACTGTCTAATGTTTTATTTTTAAGTGTAACTTTCACCATCAAAACAAATGTGCTCTAGCTAAAATAAAGCAGGAAGTGAGAGCCTTCCTTTTCAGGGAAATCGCACTGTGCCCACTGACTTGTGTTAATAAGAATATTAAAACCACCCATGCTGACTCCAAAAGTCACCTTTGCAACCAATTCCCTCCGATATGACTAGTACATAGAGAGCTTTGGGAGTCTTTGTATGGAAAGAGTAAATGTTAGGTTCACAGCATTAATACAGTATAATGTGTGGATTTGTAGTTCCTTTTCTAATGTGTTTTATGGAATTTAAGATCCGATAACCCCATTTGCTAAAGACTTTATTCCCATCCCACGTCCAAATGCCATGTGCCGCAGACCAGGAAATTAGTAAAGGGGTTCAAATTAAGTGTGTTCTTAAAACTTGCCTCATTTGACTTTTCAAAGTAAATCTGTAGTTCAAGTTCCTTGGCCACTAATGGAGATGATACTGTTTTGAGTTGTTTAGTGAAACAGTTAATACAAAATGATATGATGCTTGTAAAACATGAGGAGTTTTATGATACAAGGTAACTAATACCTGCTTTGTTGGAATGTGATTAAGGGAATGCTAGAGAATGGTTCAAGGGTACAAAGTAGGTGACATGGATGTTAATGTCGAGACTAATGTTTGGGAAAGTACATTTGATTTAACTCTGGTATACTTTGTAGTCCCCATGATTTTCCATACAGTTAAGCACCTTATGCATCTGATAAGATGCTACTACTAGAGAGAATGTCAAAATGTCACTAGTGTCATAGGCCAGCTTTTAATGATCTAAATGGTCTAAATTTATCCTATGATAAATAGAAATTGACGTATTTATTTCGTAGTATTTACTGCGCTCATTGCTGCTAGTGAACCGAGAAAAATGTAATGTCCTATCTTCAAGGGATCTGTGTGGACGTGAAAAACAAAATGCCTCTTTTTTCCTTCTTATTTCCTAAATAGGTAAGTCCTATTTAGGAAAGCAGTGGTGCCTTCCACATGCATGAGTCAACCTTGTTTTCAACAAAGTTTACTGCCAAAATGATCTATAGAAATTCTTGCCTTAGAGCTGAATTTCGTTTGATGAGATATCAAAAGGCATGTTCTAGAATAGGAGGCCTTAGTTTCACAGTGTAATTGCTTCAATAACATTTTTTTTCTTTTGATATGTTTCATTGAAAACACTGTAAGCACTAATCCTGTCACTTAAAAATGTATGGGATGAGTCACTCATCATGTCTCCTCCCCTGCCTCCACCCCTCCCATTCCTTCCAAATGCATCATCAGCAGGTGCGCATAACTACCATGCCCAAATTAAAGCCATTGTGTAAGTTTCAATCACGGATGGAACTTAGTTCTTTTTAAATTAAAAAAATGTATATATATATTGAAATTCACAAGAAAACAAGCAAATTTGATATATAGTGAAATTTCCTTATTTTGGCTCTCATGTTCCTTTGTGATATCCCCATCTTTATATTATTTGAGTACTTCATTACTTTCTAATGCTACAAGATGCTTCAGGCTCATTTTGTATTATTCTTATGCCGGTCCTAGAATGAGCTATTTCTTCAAGAAGCCCTGAGTCCTTTTATTTGAGAATGGTTTTAGCAACCAACCAAGGTGTGGGTACTGGATTTGCTTGACATATCATTGCTGCTTGGGTCTGTTAAAGAAAAGAAGTCATGTATATGTGTCTACCAACTCATTTACATCCAGACATCCGTAACTGTTTCCCTGTTTTGCCACCTGTATGTACAGTAAGCGAGACTTCAGGTTATACTTATACCTTGATTCTGAGGCAGTTCCACAGGGCTCACACTGCAGTTCATTTTTTTCTTGCCTATGATAACTTCTATATCCCACTGTAAGAATTTTTTTGTAATAGATGGTTGCAGTTTTCTATATAGACAATCATGACGTTACAGAAAGTTTTATTTTTTTTCTGTTTGTTTTCCTGCTTTAGTGCATTAATTAGAAGATGCTCGGGGCAAGGGGTGTTGGTGAGAGTCTTTGCCTTGTTTCAGATCTTAGGAGGGAAGCCTCAGTCTTTCACTGAGAAACTTAGTTTTAAGTATTTAATAGATTCTTTTGTTTTAAAGAGGCTAAGAAAGTCCCCTTAAGTTCCTAGTTGGCTCCCAGAGTTTTGTAAAGCAAGGATATTGAATTTTGTCATTTTATTCCTTGCAAATGTACTGATAACAATCAGAAATTTTTGCATGTTTAGTGTGTTAATATGTTGAATTGCACTGATTTGAATGTTGAAAAACTCTTACATTCATAGGATGTACTCTGTCATGATGTATATTTTTCTATATTGCAAGTTTGTATTGGATAATATTTTGCCCGTGTTTATGAGAGATTGCAGTTTTATTTTCTTTTTAAGTTTTGAATAATTTTGTATTAGGATACTACTGGTATCATAAAATGAGTTGGACAGTGTTCCTTCTTGTATATTTTAGGAGAAATTGTGCAGAATTGGTATTATTTCTTGAAATATTGATGGGATTCTCCAAGGAAACTATTTGGGTCTGGAAATTGCTTTATTGGTGGTTTGTAACTGCAAATTATACAATTTATTTACTTAGTGACTGATTAATTAATTATATATTTGAGGAAGTTTTTATTTCTCCTTCATTTTTGAACCATTGCTTGCTTCTGGAGATCAGGGAGAAGAGTCAGAGAGGGTCTGATAATGATTTTATTTCTGTTTTTCTGCCAGGGCCACAGGAGAACTTTTCCAGTTCTTCCTGTGGAACCCTTGGAGGGGTTCTGGAAGAGAAGCCTGTTAAAATATGAGGCCCTCCATAGAACTGTCCTCCCCATGAGTTGCCCACATACACTCTACCCCTTGGGCCTCCAGCATTTATCAAAATTACTATTTACACGTTCTACTGGCTTCAGCCACTGCATAGCCTCTGCTTCGAGTGAGCCAATCTCTGCTCCTGAGTGTATCCCTGGATTCTCCTGGATTATTAAATTATTAATTTTCCTAATAAATACAAGGCTATTAAAATTATATTTCATATTGGTTGCATTGTGGTACTTTGTGCACAAAGTGGTATGAGGAATTGGTCCTTTCCATCTAAGTTGTTGAATTTACGTCTGTTGATATGTCTGGTGTCCCCTTTTATCCCCTTCCTTTCGGTAGAGTCTGTCATAATATCCCCCCCTTGTTTGACTCTTAATGTTGCTAATTTGTATCCTCTTTTTTCCTTGTCCTCTTGCTAGAGATTTGCCTATTTTATCTGTTTAAATAACCAGATTTTAGTTTTGCTGATTTTCTTCCATTGTTGTTCTAGTTTCAATTTGTTGATTTCTGCTTTAATTTTTATTCATTTCATTTTGCTTGTTTTAGATTGATTTTCTTGTTATTTTTTTTATTTCCTAAGGGAAAAGATTAGGTTATCAATTCGGATCTTTCTTTTCTCATTTATTTACTTAGTGTTATATTTCCTTATAAGCAGTGTTTTAGCTGTGTTCCCCAACTTTTGATATGTCATTTGTTTATTTTCATTCAAACTTTTTTTGTAAATTTTTCAAGACCCCTTCTTTGACCATTGCATTGTTTATAAGTGTCGTACTTTCTGACCATTGAAAGGTGATCCGATATGTCTATTACTGATTTCTAGCTTAATTCATATATAGCATAAAAGTGTACATTGCTTGATTTCAATTTTAAAAAGTTAAGATTTGTGTCATGGAACAGAAAATGTTCTGTTTGATCTGCGTGAACTTGAGAAGAATGCATATTCTGTTTTGCTAAATGCAGTGTTCTATTAGGGTCATTTAGGTCAAGGGGGTGATAGTGCTGTTCGGGTGATTTATTACCGTTGCTAATTTTCTCCCTACTTGTTCAACCACTTATTGAGAGAGAGGCGTCAAAGACTCCAGATGAGTTTGTGTGTGTGTGTGTGTGTGTGTCTACTTCTTCAACACATATACTTTGGTCTTGTGTATTTTAACGCTCTGTTTTAAAGTGCATGTGCATGGAGGTGCCTGGGTGGCTCAGTCGGTTAAGCGTCTGACTTCAGCTCAGGTCATGATCTCGCGGTTTGTGGGTTCGCTGCCCCACGCCAGGCTTGTGCTGACAGCTCAGAGCCTGAAACCTATTTCGGATTTTGTCTCCCTCTCTCTCTCTGCCCCTCCCCTGCTGGTGCCTTGTCTCTCTCTGTCTCAAAAAAAAAAAACATTAAAAATAAATAAAGTGCATGTGTATGTAAAATTTACATTTCTTGAAGAACTGACTCATTTTTATTATGTAAGTTTCCCTGATAATTTTCCTTGTTCTAAATCCACCTTTCCTGAAATTTCTACTGCAATTTTCTTTTGGTTAGTTGTGAATGGTTTTCTACCAGCGGTCAACTCTGACCATCCCAAACCTTATGTATTTAATGTGGGTTTCTCATACACAGAATATACATGGTTTTGGTTTTGTTTTCAATTTGACTGTCTTTTAACTGGTTTAGGACTTTTACAACTAAAATGATTATTGATAAAGTTAGCTTAAAATCTATCATCTTGCAATCTATTTTCTACCCATTTCATCATTTTTTCCCTCTTACATTAGTTTTCCCCCATTACATTTAATCTATTTTATTGATTTATTATCTATACCTCTTTTTGAAACTTTTAAAATGATTGTCAGATTGTTGATGTGTGTGTGTATATATTTTGCAATATATATATATATTGCAATATATATATATATTGCAATATATATATATATATATATATATATATATATATATAATGTTTTATTTATTCTTGAGAGAAAGAGCATGAGCGAGGGAGGGGCACAGTGAGAGAGGGACAGAGAATCCGAAGCAGACTCCAGGCTCTGAGCTATCAGCACAGAGCCTGATGTGGGGCTCAAACTCACGAGCAGAGAGATCATGACCTGAGCCGAAGTCGGACCCTCAACTGACTGAACCACCCAGGCACCCCTGCAATATATATTTTTAATTAACCTTGGAACCCCTTCCTATTATCACACTACTTCACGTGTGTTGAACTGACTTTATAAAGGTATCTTCTAATCCTTCCCTTCTAACCCTGCTTCCGTGGTGAACATATATTTCAGTTTAGATATGCTCAGGCTGTTGGGGCTCCTGGGTGGCTCAGTCAGTTGAGCATCTGGCTCAACCCTGATTTCAGCTCAGGTCACCATCCTAGGGTTGTGAGATCAAGCCCCACATTGGGCATTATGCTGAGCATCAAGTTGGCTTAATATTCTTTTTGTGTCTCCCTATGTTCCTCTCCCCCATGCTCTTTCTCGCTCTCTCTAAAATAAAATAAATGAAAACAGATTTGCCCAGATTGTGATCATACTGCTTGCTGCCATATTGTGGGATAACCACTTCTCTACATCTTCAGTTCTAGCATGAATCAAGAAAATTAGTTGATTTTGTTTGCCTTTGTTAAATGGGTGTAAGGGACATATTTGCAGTGTTCTATATTTTTAAGCTGAGACTGGAATTTAGATCTTATTTTATATGCAGTCTAATCTGTCATTCTACGCTTTGGCTTTATTACCACTGATCCTTGTGTCTCTCAAATCTTTTTTTATCTTCTCTAAAATTTAGATTGGCCATTCCTGCACCTCCTTTTGGATGTCCCAAAGAAAGACACCACAGGTCCACTGTGCTTTAAAGTGGAACTCATTGTGTCCCTCACCTTTCTTCTTTAAAAAGTGGCTTTTCCAGTTACTCAGCTCGAAATATTCCTAGGCTCTTTGGCATATCTGCTACTCTACATGTAACCGTTCATCAAGCACCTCTACATACTTCTCTCTTGATCCCTAACCCATATTCTTGTTGCTATAATTAAGGGCTTTTTTCCCTTTCTCCCTTGGTTGTAGTTTAAACTCTTCCAACCTCTAGTCTTAAAACATTAAGAAATGGTTTTTTTCTTCTGAAACACAAATCTCTCTGCGCCACCTGCCTACCTCCACTGAGCTTTTGCTAATGCTTCTTCCCTTGCCTAAAATACCCTAATGGTTGCAAAAGCAGAAATTTCCTTTCTGATAAGCTCCTAACTTGCTCCAAATCAGTCTACAACTTTCTTCTGGTTCGTATTCCTCTGGGAATGCGTGGTAAAGCCACTTGGCTAAAGTGAGTGTTGCTCTGGAGTTCTCAGAACACCAGATCCACGCCTCTCTCTCAAAACGATGCTGCACTCCTTCAGAAATTTGTGTTTTCGTCCTCTTTCTGACAATAGGTAACATCAGGTCAAGCAGTCTTTGTATCTCCAGCATTTGAGTTGATTTTTAAAAAATTTTTTAACATGAAGTGAATGGAGAGAGACGATTGTAACCACTGAGTGCCAATGTCATCGTGTCAAAGCATACAATAGGATTTCTCACTGAAGTTCATGGAAGTGTGGTCACTGGATTTTGTGGCATATGCCTGGGCATTTTTACATTTGAGTGTTTTTGTTGCTTGCATTTTCTAACCTAGAATGGTATATCTGGGCAAAGGTAGTTAATTTTTTTTTCCACTGCCACATTTCTAAAATACCACGGGAAGCTGCAGCTCTGACTACCCAAGACAAGGGAAAGTCGGTGGCGGGCTGCCCCTCGCCACAAGGCTGTCTTGATCCGTGGGGTCCCCTTCTCCCCTTGCTAATTACGCTGAGTGGGGCGGCGGCTGATGTTTCCTGACAACTGTCTCCTGGGAGCTGTGGGGTCGGAGTTTATCCACCGGCAGTCCATAGACATTTAGCAGGCTTTCCAGGAGCAGAGGGGTTCTTACATTATTTATTCTTCAAAGATTTCACACGTATTTAATTTTCCTCTCAGCTTCACGCATTGCCATCAAAGAAACTTGAACGTCTTGGGTAGACTTCAGGATCAGAAGCGATGTTGGATGGTTAAATACTTTCCTGCCATGGCATGATGCTATTCAAATTCTGTAAATACGAGTCCATTCAAAGAATAGAAGAAATATCGCAGCTCTGTGGTCAGCGGGCTTCAGTTGTGACATAGCATCGTTCCATCCCGGGCTGCTGCCTTGAGCGCAAAGTGCCGAAACCCTGATTGTCTTGAGAGGGTCCTATCACACTATGGTCACAGTCAGTCTGTCCTTTTTCACGGTTAGTGAAAGTAGGATAGCTACATGCACGAATATACTGTTCTGCCCACTGGCACTAATGTTGTTTTCCACTTAATCAATGTGCCTAACTTGCTCTAAGAAACACTGTTAAATGGCACCATGACTCTAAAGCGGCTGCGATTTACCTGTATCTAAGCAGAAAACTACTGATGTCTGCCAGGTGATAGGAAAAATACAATCAAAAGGGACACATGCTCAAAGATTACCTACAAGATAGGGCAAGCGTTCTATTTCAAAGTCAGTTGTAAACATAGTAGCTCTCTACGGTTTTGGATAAACATGATAATCATCACACCTGATTTAAGAGTGAGTTCATTTGTGAGATGATACTCAGATTATCTAATACTTGAAGAAAAAGGCAATATGAAACTCATTTCTGATTCAGGCAACTGAGGCACTATTTTAAAATCTCTGGTGCAGTTCATTTCATACCTGGACCGAGATCCTGTGATAGATTCGTTAGGTTCTAGGTTACCACGGCAACAAGTCATTATTTCCAAAAGTAATTTGACACATCTCAAGATTTTGGCCCTTCTGTATTTCTATATGGTGCTACAAAGAAAAAGTGTTATTTAACTTTAGAACTATTTCTAGTAGAGGCAGTAAGGGAAAACTGCAATATTTTTCTTTAAAACTGCTAGCCCTAGAGGAAGTTTAACTGAGATTTTTAGGGAAAGTTGTCTATTGGGGCATAAATCATATTGATGCCACATTTATTTTTTTTATCTTGCAGGCTTTGTGGAAGAATGATATACGATTAGTTGGATTTTGTTTTCAATTTAAACTCAAAATGTAAACCATAAACCCATTTAAAACGTTTCCTATATAATCACGAATCCTAGTACTGGCCTTTTACTATGTGACAAGTCAGTATAGGATTTTACCCACATGGCATCATTTAATGTACTTTCAATCTAAAGGTTTAAAGGTAGATAAACATCAGAATAAATATAAGGGATTATTTTGACGATACACTGTTATGTGCACTTGGAAATGATCTTTTTGTTACCAAGGCACCAGGGATATCTACCACTCTCTTAAGCTTCACAAAGTGAGGTCCTTGGCCAAAATAGAATGTGGTACCTAAAGAAATTAACTCATTAATCCACCATGGGAAAGGTATCTATTAGATACTTTTTCTATAATTTTAATTGAATATCACCAACAAAGCTAATATGAGTGTTGGCACATCTGTCGTATAAATGTGTGTATTTAGACTCAGTAAAGTATATAAATTTTCAATCATGAATAAATGACCGAGCTAGGGTTTTAGCATCATTCTTTACGATTCAGGTGTTTGTATTCTTGCCATGCGGACATGTAGCTCCTGCGTGTCTTTATTTGCTCTAAGTAATTATATTGTCTTCTCACGTGATTTTATGAGACTGGAACCCTAGGCAGGCGTACTGTACTGGTTAGAGAAAGAAATGGAAAGGTTCAAGACAATAGGGGCAATTCTAGGTGCTCTTCTGTAGAGTGCTCCAATGATGGGTTAGTACTAGTCACCAGTCATTAGAGCTAATTGGGCTTTTGGAAAGCAGGCTTTACAGGGGCAAACTAGAGGAGAAAAGGGGATTTCTGCCATGGAGGGGCATTACTTTTAAAGCCATTTGGCCTAGTAATCATTTATCAAGAACAAGCACAATTGATTGTATAGTATTATATATATTTTTGAAAGGTATGGCCTAAGTGATATATATATATATATATATATATATATATATATATATATATATATATATGTATATATAATTTTTTTTTCAGCATAGGAATTACTATGAAATTAACCCAGGTCAGTGCATTATTAAACAGTATCTTTGCAATGGAAGTCAAATTATTTTCATGCTAGAATCTAAGCTTCTCGAGGTGACTGTTATGTCAGCATCCATTTTCATAATCCTGTATGCTTGGCACATAAGAGGTTCAATGACCTAGTAAACTGCATGAATTGGCAAGTTTATTTGATTTTTTTTTTTTCTAGGTGGAAAGGTATATTGTAGCGAAAGAAGACGAACACAATCATGAGACTGGTGCATACTTGCATTTATCAACCATACCACACATAAATTATTTTGGTGCCTTTTTACACACTGTATAGTGAGCTACTTTAGGGAAAGGGTGAGGTTTATTCTTTGTTGTATCATCAAAGGCAGGCAAAGTGTTTGTCACAGGACGATTCTAAATGTTTGCTGTAACTGACAAATAAATCATTTGTTTTTGTTTTGTGTGGTTTGGAAAAGAAGGAAACATTTTAAATAGGAGAAATTACTTCTCCCATCAGTTTGCTATTCGGTTTACCCATTGAGTATTTAATAGAGTGGTAGACGAAACATAGCAAACACGAATCAAAGATTGACCAGTTAAGTTGGAAACCATACCAGCTGATACTTATTGAAGATTTCCTTATCAACCTTCAAAGAAAACATGCCAAATATATACTACTTCATTCACTAAAAATAGAAAAGAAGCCCAAAGATATAAGGAGTCTAACAAATGAATAATCAATTCCTGACTGAATACAACTTCTTTTTCTTTTTCATTCTTTTATAAACCTATAGCATGTTTCAAATTACTTATTGTGAATTCTTTTTTAAGCTATGTTCTATCATCTATCTATACATTTATAGAACACAGGTATTCCTGTTAGCATAGATCATGACAGGACATGCAATTTAATATTTATCAAACTATAATCGATGAAGCCTAGGTGATATAGATTTTTTTTACTTTTCAGATACTTAGGAAAAATGTGTATTTTTACTTTCCCTTATTGAAACTCTTGTATAATGATCATTGGTTACTGTTTTAATTTTGACTTAATATTATTTTGTGGAATTGTTAATGTCTATCTGTCTTTGAAAAGTAATGAATACCAGATAGTAGTAACAAGCAAATGAGTAGGAAGTTGATAAAATGTTCTTAAAGTTTGGTGATATTACAATACATGAACTTTCCCATGAGTAACATAGATTTGATTTTTTTTTTTCATTGTACACATTTTAAAGTTTTTATTTAAATTCCAGTTAGCCTACAGTGTTAATATTAGTTTCAGGTATACAATTTAGTGATTCAGCATTTACATAAAACACCCGGTGCTCATCCAAAAAAAAACAAATGTCCTCTTTAATACCCATCACCCATTTAGACCCTCCCCCTCCCCACCTCCCTTCTGGTAACCATCAGTTCTCTATAGGTGAGAGTCTGTTTCTTGGGTTCTCTCCCTTTTTTTCCTTCCTTTGCTCATATTGTTTTCCTTAAACTCCACAGTTGAGTGAAATCATGTGGTATTTGTCTCTCTGACTGACTTATTTCACTTAGTATAATACTCTAGCTTCATTTATGCGTTTGCAAATGGCAAAATTTCATTCTTCTTTATGCCTTAGTAGTATTCCGTTGTATGTGTGTATGTGTGTGTGTATATACACACACATGCCATCACTTCTTTATTCATTCCTCAGTTGATGGACACTTGGGCTGCTTCCATAATTTGGCTATTGTAGGTAAGGCTGCTATAAATATTGGGTTGCCTATATCTCTTTGAATAGTATCTTTGTATTCTTTGGGTCAGTACCTAGTAGTGTGATTGTTAGACCATAGGGTAATTCTATGTTTGACCCTCTGCGGAACCTCCATACTTTTTCAAAGAGTGGCTGTACCAGTTTGCATTCCTACCAACAGGGCAAGGGGTTCTCCTTTCTCCACATCCTCACTACGCCTGTTGTTTCTTGTGTTGTTGAGTTTGGCCATTTCCCTGATGATGAATGATGTCGACCATCTTTTCATGTGTCTGTTAGCCATCTGGATATCTTCTTTGGAAAAATGTCTATTCATGTCTTCTGCCCATTTTTTAATTGGTTTCTTTTTTTGGGTGTTGAGTTTTATTAAGTTCTGTATGTATTTTAGATACTAACCCTTTATGAAAATAAAGCAAAGGAAACAATCAACAAAACTGAAAGGCAACCTATAGAATGGGAGAAGATATGCACAAATGACATGTCTAATAAAGGGTTAGTATTCAAAAAGTATATATCTCTATTACCAAGGAAAAATTGTACAGAGAAATGTTCGTGAAGCAGCCTTTATCAAGGTAGCAGGAGCAGCATAATGGAAAATAACACATGTAACTGTGAACGCCCCAAAATGGGGGGCAATAAAAATAACAGGCATTAGTAGGCTTTGTGGTTAGTTAATAACCATTTACAAAAGCATTAACAGGCAGAACAGATGAAAGGAATGACTGTGAAGAATAAAGATACTCATCCAGAATAGCAATCTCCTGTCTACAGTGGCATCTCATGAATAAACAGCAAGAATCCATTGTAGACAGTTCTCCATGTAAAACTCCAATCTGGTAGGTACATGTCTCCTACATAAGGAGAGGAGGCAATGGGGACAGTTAGGGGAATATGGGGCTGTGGAAATAGGGACAGCTTCTCTGCTAATTTTAGGAATAAACTATAATTTACTGAAGTTAGTAATTTTCATATTCTTTTAAAAACAGAGTAGCTAAATAGAGCATTTATAAAAGCTGACCAAATGCTCTTCTAGTGTGAATCTTTTCATGATTTTTCAAAAGTACCATACTATATTAAATACACTTCATTAAAATGATGCAACTTTTGAAAGGGCTTTGTTTTTCCATCTGTGCATGCTGGAAGCCCTCCTTTGAATACTGAATAACAGATGCCATTTGCAAGCTCGGTAGATAAAATCAACTCTTTATTACTATTGCCATGAAGACGTATTTCTGTGTCCAAGAGCTCTACAATTAAGATTTTCCATATGTGAGACCAACTGAACAAATAATTTTATGCCATAATCAATTTTCTGGTAAGGTGTCAACAGAATTTATAGTGTAACAGTTAGCTTAATATCCAGTAATGGTGCAGGCAAGCTTGGGCTCTGTGTAGTACAACATCTGAAACCAGAATTGTACATATGCCATGAATCCATCAGCAATGTGAAGCCACAATAATTTGGTATATACAAGGGGCTGTGCCCCACAACTGAGCTATTATTTCAAAAAGTCTTTTACTCCAATTGTACTTGATATAACTTTAATTGAACAACAGCTTCCCAAAGTCTCTTGAAGAGACTTATTGAAACAGAATTTTAAAATCACTTGACTCTGACCTGTCATGTCGTGTGTTCATCTTTGTACTGCGGAGAAGGCATTGGGATTGCGGAGCTGAGCAGTTGTTTGTCATTCCGACAAGAAATCCCAGAAAGTTGTGCTCCTATAACTGGGTTTTTTAGTCTTTTCCCTTCGTTTCTGTTTGTCACTTTGTCCCCCTGCAGATGCCAGTATGTGAATGCTCCCAGTGTGCACACTTACTTCAGACACGATTGTCTCAGAGACATCATGAGGCGATTTGTCTTGTCCTATGGAGAAAAAGTTCATATCCTTTATGAAGGGATTTCACTGCCAAGAGATACTTGCTCCACAGTTGTGAGGAGGTAGAACAGTGTTCTATAGATCTGAGATGACGAGAGATACCTGCAGATATAAGAAGAGGGGTGTGCAGGAAAACCAGTAGCTTTTTATTTACTTCAAGTAGTTAATGATGATAATGTAAGCTAACATTTATTGAGGCTAGCTATTCATTAATTCAACAATTATTTGTTGGGGCGCCTGGGTGGCTCAGTCGGTGAAGCGTCCGACTCTTGGTTTCAGCTCAGGACATGATCTCATGGTTTGCGAGTTCGAGCCCCACATGGGGCTCCGTGCTGACAGTGTGGAGCCTGCTTGACGTTCTCTTTCCCTTTCTCCCAGCCCCTCCCCCACTCTCTCTGTTTCTGTCTCATAAATAAATAAACTTAAAACAAAAGCAATTATTTGTTTACTGAGCACCAAACACTTGCCAAACGCTGGGCACTGTAAATTCAAGGGCAAACAAGACAGGTGAAATCTCTATCTTCCTGGAAGTTTGCATTCTCTTGTGAGGTAGACAATGAATGCAACCTGGGGACTTGGGCAGAGAAACACTTATTGTTAGATTCAGTGAAATATCAATTTAAATTTTTATTTCATCTATGTTTTCATCTTAACCGGATAGTTTAACTTGGAGCTCTGGCCTCTTCATCGGCAAGATTTTATGGTCTTGAGTAAGAGTTGTATTGACTTACCTCAAATCATGTGTGTTTATTATAAAGCTCCAGATAGAAATATGGGAGACAGAAATACTAGACAGTTGGTAGACCTCAGGCAGACCAAACAGTACTTTCAGAGCTGGGACATACTACAATACATCAAATAAATTAATTTTCTCCTCTACCAGCCATAGATAGATCCTCCGTTGTGGCAGATACAAACAGCTCATTTAACCGGTTTTTAACTCATTTGCCAGATTCTATTAAGATAATTGAAAACTTACAAAGGCAGTATCTTCACTGTAACTCTGAATGACTGTGTGACTGGAGGTTCCTGGGAAAGCCTTTGCTTTCTTAACTCAAGCACCCTCTCTCCTTATTAATCTCTTCTTGCTGGGTGCTGCAGTGAAAGGATCCCGAAGACTAGAACTCTGACTTAGACCCTGATATGTTCTTCAGTGGCTGAACCAACCTCAGGAACAGGCTTCTTCTATGAGAAATATAGACCTTTATTTTACTCATTCTGACTTAGGGTTTCAGGTTTTTTTGCAGCATTTTATGCTGTTCTGACATCCTGTACTCTGAATACCTTTCCTCAGTCTTCAGGCATGGCAAGTAAAGAACAAACCTATTTCTTTGAGCTTTTCGTATAATCATTGGACATTGTTATCAATTGTAGAATACTGGATAAGGGTCCTCAGGGATCATTTGTGGGCTCTGAGAAGCTAGGAGTTACCAAATGTTTTGTTTTCATGTTTGCTTTGTTGTTGATTTAATTGGGTTAACTGTCTCAGATGACATAAGTAAAGGTATTTTCTTTTTGAATATTTATTGTAGTAAGAACACTTAAGATGAGATTTACCCTCCTAAAATATTTAAGTTTGTTATTTTTGACTGCAGCTCAAAAGTTTTACCCATGATCTCTAGAACTTATTTTCCTGAACAGATGTTTATGCACAGTGATTAATAGCCCTCCCCTCAGCCCAGTTTCTGGCAACCACCATTCCCCTCTGATTCTGTGAATTGTCTATTTTAGATTCCTCATAGAAGTAGAATCATGCAGTATTTGTCATTCTGTGCCTGGCTTATTTCAGTTAGCGGAATATCCTCAAGGTTCATTCATATTGTTACAGATTGTAGAATTTCCTTAATGCTGAAAAGTGGCCCATTGTATGCATATACCACGTTGTCCTTGTCTGTTCATTTCTTGAAGAGTATTTAGGTTGTTTCCACATCTTGAGTATTGTGAATAGTGCTGCAAGGAACATAGGCATTGCTCGTATTTAAGATTGTGATTTCCATTCTTTAAGACAAATACCCCATAGTGGGATTGATGGATAGTTTTTGTATTGTCTGTGCTGATATCAGCACATGTTAAGTTGCATACTGAATCTCTACACTTTACCTTTTCCTGCTACTTGATGTTACTTTCCCAGTTTACATCTGTTCATACTGTTTATCTTTGAAAATGTTTTGATTAGAGTTATTTTGAATATTTCTGTCTTTTAGTTTCTTTACTGCAATAATAAATGATTTGTCCATCCCCATTACATGAATACAGTATTCTGTATTTATATACTTACTTTTACCAACAGCTTTTATATTTTCTTATGCTTTCAGGTTTCTGTTCAACATCCTTTCTGTTCAAAAACTTGAAGGACTCCCATTAGTCATTCTTACAGGGCAGTCCTCGTGGGGACAAACTCAGCTTTTTTCTGCAAAATTCTTTGTCTCCTTTTTTTTTTTTTTTTGAAGGACACTTTTGACAGGTATAGTATTCTTAGTTGGCAAGTGTTTCCCACCCTGCCCCCAAAACTTTGAATACATTATCTCACTCCTTTCTGGACTGGACTGTTTTTGCTGAGAAATCCACTAATGGCTTTATGGGGTTTCCTTATAAGTGACAAGTTGCTTTGCTGTTGCTGCTTTCAGAATTCTCTGTTTGGATTTGACTTCTGACAAGTTGTTTACAATGTGTCAAAGTATGGATTTCTTTAGATTTATTTTTTAATGTCCTTTGGCTTCATGGGTCTGGGTGTGTATTTCCTCCCCCAGATTTGGGAAGTCATTTGCCATTATTTCTTTGTATAAGCTTTCTGATTCTCCCTCTCATCTCTTTCTGGGACTCCTATATGTGTATATTGTCCTTTTGATGGTATCCCATAGTCCCTTAAGCTTTTTCATTGTTTTCATTTGTTTCTTTTTGTTTTTCTGACTGAATTCTCTCCAGTGGTCTGTATTTGAATTCACTAATCCTTTCTGCTTGATTTAATCTGAATGTTGATTCCCTATAGTGAATATATCAGTTCAGTTATTGTGTATTTGAAGGCTGTGATTTCTGTTTATTACTTTATTACAATTACGATACTTGTTCATGCATTGTTCTCTTAACCTCCGTGAACATCTTTATGACAGTTACTTTGAATTCTCTGTCAGGCAAGTCAAATAGCTTCATTACGATCAATTTCTGGAGATTGATCTTGTTTCCTAGTTTAGAACATTTTTACCTAATTCCTCATTTTCATGTACTCTTTTGGTTTCTGCACATTAGAGAAAGCAGATCTCTCTCTGTCCTCACAGACTGACCTTATACAGAAGACCGTCATCAGTCAGTCTGGCCAGAGATTCCGGGGGCCTTCACCACCTCTTTCCCTTCCCAGGGAAAAACAGGAGACTAAGATCTTTGGCCCCTTGCCCTGACCTGGGGGGATTTGGGTGCGATGTTGTCTGTTAATCCAAATTGCCATCTTTGTTCTTCCCTAGGTGGTTAGATCGTGTTGCTCCAAGGCTGACCAGTCAAATACTGGTTCTTTGCACAATCCTGGAGAATTTGTGGCATTGGATGTGTGGATCAACTCTCTTTCTTCCAAGAGGGGAGATGAGACTTGGTATTTTTCATCCACCTGCTCTGGGCTGACCATGGGAGAGGATCTTTGACTTTTACCAGTTTGAAATACTATCTGGTCTCCCCTAGGTGGCTAGCCAATACCAGACCTGTCCGATTTCCTGGAGACACATATTCATTCTTTGGTAGAAGATGGAGCATTAGAGGCACAGTGCTTCCCCTGGGTGACGCTGACAGCTACAGAATCTTTTTCTGATCTGATGGCACCATGCCATGGGTCAAGGACTTTAGCAAGAGTGTATCCCAAATCTCCCTACCAGTTGTAGTGAATCTGGATTCCTGGTTTCCTGGAACACAGAAGTTTTTTGTTTAGTTTCTGGATTTCTGATAAATAGAACTTGTCTGTGAATTTTTGCTGAATTACTGTATTTTGGGGGATAAGGAGGATCCAGGGTCTCCTACTCTGCCAACTCACTGATGTCCCTCTTCTGTCAATGTATTCAACTCAAAATCTGTCCGGTGAAAATCTGATGACCTTAGAAAATGGGATTTGCTTATTGCAACACATTTTCTACAGGGAAAGGCTTCTAACTCTGATCTGACAGGTGATTCCATGCTTTTCCTTCACACCATGACTTCACTGCAAGATTTCTCCAACAGTGGCTTACTATTTCTGTGATTTCAGTGAACTTGATGTCTAATTTATTTTCCCTTAACTATTTTTAATGTGTGATTTGATATTTCTTTCCTATCTTTAGAAGATAATTATATACCACATGGGCTTAATTCTGGGACTTCAAATGTCACTTATAAATATTCTTAGGTATGTAGAATAATTTTACCCAATAAAGCATTTATATATATTAGTGCATTTAACCAAATGATGGGTGCGAGTTTACAAAAACCCCACATATAAATGACCAAACACTGACAGCTTGAAATCTCATAAGGCTTAGCATTATCTCTGCTAATTGCTGCCATTGCAAATTAATGGAAGCCTTTTAAATCTCTTGACGATGGTTATGCAACTTTCTGCAGATAGGAAACTCTAGGCAGAACGTAACAGATGCAGTCATTAATATGCAGCTGCATATGCTTCAAAGCTCTGGGTTTTGTGAGTCTTTCCCTGCCTCATTATCTCTCATTGCCAAAATAGATCAATGAGTTTTCCATCTAAGAAACTGTGGAATGGTCCAGTTTAAATGGGTCTCATTCCTTTATGTTGAAACTTCAAGATGTCAAAATTAAACTGTATTCTCTTAGGAAAAAAAAGTCTTGTTTTCACAAAACATGTTGTTTATTATTATAAATCTCAGGACTAAAATTATTTTTTTTTAATTCTTGCTCCAATTGCAAGAGTATTTAAAATTCTCTAAGTTGATGTGGAAGAATTGATCTGTTATTTCCTGTAAATCATCATGTGTACAGTGTTTTCAGAAAGAGAGCAGGCACATGTTACAGAACTTGTTTTAAACAAAGTTAATAGAATGAAATTTTCTAAGATGCTTGTATCTTATAGCCATTTAAATGTGCATGTTTCTATATGCATGTACAAGTATATACACAGGTATGTGTGTCTACGTGCACACAGTAAGAACCCCCAGGACTAAGCAAATGAGTGAAATTAAATTTGTATTTTCCCAATTTCATTTTTAGCTGAGATCTGGATTTCAAGTACTTACAGATCTAAATTGAGATATCAGACCACCTATGGAAGACTTACAGAGAGAGGCCCCAGTGTGTTTCCATTAATGGTAGGGCTTTTTTTGTTTTTTTGTTTTTTTTTTTTTTTTTTTTTTTTTCAGACTACTCGCCCCTACAAACAACTAGAAAAAAAAATCCATGAACTCTTTGTGGGGTTAGTAAGGTAGCAACCCCCAAGGGAACGACAATTCTGAGGAGAAAGAAAGTCTTCAAAGAGTTGGTGCTGACTTCCTGTCTCTCTTCCTCAATATTCCTGTGTGACCAGGCATCCTTTTGGATCTCCATTCAAACTGTCAAGACCCCCCACTTCTCATCAGCATCCTGTGTTGACTCTCCGGTCAGAGCTGACATTGTCATCTTCTCTCTTCTCCCCACCCTCAGTCTCGCCACTCACCCTCTGTTCCAAGTCATTTCTGCAGAGCAGTCAGAGTGATCCTTGAAAATGAGTCAGTCATACCACTTCCCTTCCTATGAAACCATAGAGCGGCTTTTCATTCTCTCAAATAGCATTTAAAATTGATCTAATGACCCTACGTGATCTGACTTAATGTGATCTCTTGCTATTGTAACTGTTAATATCTTGCTATTCAATTTCTATTCCAGTCTCATGGGCTTCATTAGTATTATTAATTTTTCTTAATTTCCTCCAGAAAAAAAAAAAAAAAAACCTCTCTTCCAGATATACTCCTCAGGGCTTCTGTGCCATTTTTCCTTTTCCTGGAGTGCTTTGCTACAGGTTGACCTGTAGCTCACATACTCTGCTCCTTCAAGCTTTGGGAAATGTCACTGTCAGCTCTGTCAGCATAGAGCCTGATGTGGGGCTCGAACTCACAAACTGTGAGATAATGAGCTGAAATCAAGGGTCAGACCCTTAACCTACTAAGCCACCCGGGCACCACTGCTCTCTTTTTATACTAAGCATATCACTTTAACATATCATAGAATAATATTCCTATTATGTTTATTGTTTATTATGCTTAACTATCTCGCTAAAATGTAAGTTCCATAAAGGAAGGGAATTTCTGTTTTGTTGAATAATACATTCCCATTTCTGTGATGTTCAGAGAGGGATTCAAGTGACACTGATGCTTAGGTGATTGATAGAGGGATTGGTGGCTACAAAGGACAGGAAGGAGAGCGGCTTGAAAATATTCACAATAGGGGCGCCTGGGTGGCGCAGTCGGTTAAGCGTCCGACTTCAGCCAGGTCACGATCTCGCGGTCCGTGAGTTCGAGCCCCGCATCGGGCTCTGGGCTGATGGCTCAGAGCCTGGAGCCTGCTTCCCATTCTGTGTTTCCCTCTCTCTCTGCCCCTCCCCTGTTCATGCTCTGTCTCTTTCTGTCTCAAAAATAAATAAACGTTAAAAAAAATTAAAAAAATATTCACAATAAAAAGCAATGCTACAGATCAGTTAATTAAAGCCTGAGAAGTATTTATACATTTGTCCACAAGGAGGTTTGGGGGGAGATATATGTGTTTAATGAACAAGGATCTTTTACTGATGAAAAGTGGTCATAAGTGTAAGTATAAGTGTAAGTATTTTCTATAATAGAAAATACTTCTGTTACATGAACCAGGTACTAAGTTTTTTTCTAACCACTATATATATGAACCCAATTGATCTTTCCAACAACTGTGAGATATTGTCATTATTCCCATATTATAGTTGAAACCAAGGCATTAATGTGTTAAGTCACTTGTCTGATGATAAGTTGATAAATGTTGGAGCTAATAAGCAAAAGAAAAATGCAGAATACACCATCAGTCTCTACATGTGTATTTCACATGCACAATATAGTTTTGTCTCTAATGTATGTATTTTACAAATTCAGGCATATGTTTCGATATTTTATATGTGCATACATGTACGTTTATATTTACATATGCGGATCTACATGTAGCATTGAAAAAAGTTGATAGGAAATATGCCAGAATATTAAATGATTTTCTGTTTTTTTATATTTAAAAATAATCTATTTTCTGTATTGAGCATTGGTTTAGGGAAATACTGATGAGAACTATGTCAGTAGAGATTTGGGGATTCAAAGTAAATAGAAATGTATTGGTAGGTTATTCTTAAATTTTAATTTAAGAGATGCTCAAACATCTTTAAATGTTGATGGAAAGAATCAATAAGGGAAGTTGGGGAAGAGAGGGAACAAGAGGCAGTTTAAAAAATAAAAATACAAGAAACAGCAAAATGATAAGAATGCAAGAAATATGGGTGTCTGAGATCCTGATAAGTGAGATCAGGAGCAAATGTGGAAGACGAATTGATGAACGCTTCTTTCATGGTGATGAGAAGGAGAGTACACATAGATGCAACTGCTAGAAATGTACGTGGGAACTGGAGAGATTATTCGTTTGTTTGTTTTCCTATATAGTATAAAGAAGGGTAATGTTTTCAGTATGAATGGGATTAGATGCTTTAGAACTGGAAGAGTTTAAATAGACAATGAGAAAAAGTATAGTTGCAATGTATGCAATATATACTCGCGTTGACTTTGAGCTAACATCATACAAATAGTTTCTGTAACAAGCTGATGAACAGATATTATCATTCCATTTTTATATGAAATTTAAGTGATTTACCCTATGTCACACAGTTAATAAGCATTTTTACCAGCATTTATGCCCAAGTAGTCACATTCCAGCGTCCATGTTTTTATGGAATGAAGTGAAGATCCTCGCTAATGGAAGAAATGACTGATTAGGGAAACAGAGAAGAATGTATAGGACATGTTTGGAGACACAATTGAAATTGCATTACTACTTCTTATTCAGTAAAGTTGTATGGGTTGTTTAGCAGTATTCAGAATCCTGGTTGCAAGGGTGTAGCCGGAACTTTGAATTGGTTATCTGTTGCAGTTGAGTTTTGTGGGGGGAGGGGAATCTTTATTGATAAGTAGGTTACAGTGAGATACATAGTGATAAATTATCTGGAAATAAAAACTATGGCAGAATCTCAGTCTCTCTCCACCCTGGCATCTGCCTTATTAACACTTTGGAGGATGATGCCTTCGTGGGCATGCCAGGCCTCCTCGGGCTCCAGGGGGCCCCTGTTCTCCTGGTCAGTCGTGTAGACACCATCTTGGTAGAAAGAAATGATTGACATGCTCGGGTTTACATATTCTTGAGTCCAGTAACAATACATAATTAAAATACTCAAAACTCTTGATTGGTCTCCTAATAATTATTAGTGGCTTAATTTATTCTAGTTAGGTGGATAATTTTAAGAAATCAAAACTCTACTGACAGCATGTGATATTCAGTATATTTTCCATTTAATTTTCTTAAGTAGAGCCAGTATATATTTTAAGCATTTAAAAAAATAAATGTTTATTTTTGAAAAGCAGAGAACAGAGTACAAGTGGGGCAGGGGCAGGGAGAGAGGGAGAAACAGAATCTGAAGCAGGCTCCAGGCTCTGAGCCATCAGCACAGAGCCTGACACGGGGCTCGAACCCACGAACTATGAGATCTTGACCTAAGCTGAAGTGGGATACTTAACCCACTGAGCCATCCAGGCGCTCCTATTTTAAGCATTTTTATGAAAGGTACAATATAAAAGTATGAATTTAAGGAAGATCATATACCCTATTTAGAAACCAACACCAAAGTCGGTCATAATTTTTTGGAAGGCTAAATTGTATTCTCATTGAGATTGTGGGGCATCTTACTTGGGAGAGGAAAGAACTGTAGTGTCTTTGATGGGTGAATTAGAAATAAGCTTTGAAAGCTTTTAAAGGAGCACTTACGGGGGCGCCTGGGTGTCTCTAGTCAGTTGAGTGGCCAACTCTTGGTTTGGGCTCAGGTCATCATCTCAGGGTTCATGAGTTCAAGCCCCACATTGGGATCCACATGGACAGTGCAGAGCCTACTTGGATTCTCTCTCCATTTCTCTCTGCTCCTCTCTACTTATGTGTGAATGTGCATGCATGCACTTGCTCGCTCTCTCTCTCTCAAGATAAATAAATAAATAGGTAAATAATTAAGTACTTATGTGATGAGTAAGAATGCTGCAACAAAAAACATGGGCAAGGGGCGCCTGGGTGGCTCAGTCGGTTAAGTGGCCGACTTTGGCTCAGGTCATGATCTCGCGGTCTGTGAGTTCCAGCCCCACGTCGGGCTCTGTGCTGACAGCTCAGAACCTGGAGCCTGTTTCAGATTCTGTGTCTCCCTCTCTCTGACCCTCCCCTGTTCACGCTCTCTCTCTGTCTCAAAAATAAATAAACGTTAAAAAAAAAACAAAACATGGGCAATATTCGTTTGGCCTGAATGGATATTGAGGTGTGATCTAACCCAGTGTAAGTCCGTCCTCATTATGAGAGAGAACCTTAGTGTGACTTGCAAGCTCATCACGTTGGGTCTGATTCATAAGGAGTAGATTTCCAAGTGAGAAATTGAGGAGGTGGGTATTTTCTTCATTATTGTAAATTTTATTTATATTTTATTTATAGAAAAATTTTAAAGTGATTCCAGAATCATGGCACAGACTTTCTGAACTAAATATCATAGCTCACTTTCTGATGAGTCCAAATGTGCTTTCAGTAACAATAGGGCAGAATTTTTGAAACTGAGACTCTTAGATTTTGTGGTACCCGTAGTGATTTTGGGCCTAAGTGGAACTGAACTTTTCTTCCTGACAAGAACTGGTTTTGTGTTATAAACATATTGTTGTTCTGATTTATAGGACTAAAAAAGTATGTATCTAGTCATCAGTGAGGAGACCTACTTATAATACAGGGTTATTAAAAAAATTTAAACTACTTATCAACTCTTTATGAAATCATGGAATGCTAGGGTGAAACAGGGAAGGATACGCTCCTTTCTTTCAAGGTCACATTCTTGTTTTCCTTCATGCCCTAGTCTCAGTAGAATGACTGGCTATGTGAAGTCCACGCTCTACAAGGAAACTTCCATCTGCCTACATGTCTATGAGCCCAAAGGCAGTTACCTCAGAATATATATCCTGTCAATCCTATATAACTCAACATATATGAGACTCAGTAATACGATCTAAATAAAAACTTCAAAAAACATGACAAAATCATCAGCTAAAACAAAAATTGTAAAACATATTTGTAATGTATATGACAGGGCTTAAATAATCATATCAATACTAACCTGCAAGGTGCTTTCACAAATTGTGGACAAAAACACAAGTGAATCAATAAAAAATTGTGTAAATTACATGAATAAGTTTACTAAAGTTTAAATCCAACTATAAAAATGAAAGATGTAATTATGCATTTATATAAAATTAGATACTAAAATTGAGAATATTAATTGTAATATTTACAAAACTCTTTTTACATTGGTAGGTTAAAGATGAATAATTATGGGGTGCCTGAGTGGTCCAGTCAATTGAGCATACGAATCTTGATTTCAGCTCAGATCGTGATCCCAGGGTTGTGGGATCACGCCCCACATTAGGTTCCACGCTAGTGTGGATCCTGCTTGGGATTTTCTCTTTGTCTCTCTGTCTCTGTCTCTCTCTCTCTTTGTCTCTCTACCCCCTCCATTTGCACTCCCCCCTCCTCAAAAAAAAAAACACTAAACCCTTATAAAAATAATTATTACAAAATATTTAAATGCAACATGGGAGCATCTATTTAAATAATTTTTTTAAGTTATTTATTTTTGAGAGAGGAAGAGTGAGAATCCCAAGAAGTCTCTGTGCTGTTAGTGCAGAGCCTGACCTGGGGCTTGATCCTGCAAACCATGAGATCGTGACCTGAGCAGAAGTCGAGTCAGGCACTTAACCAACTGAGCCACCTAGATGCCCCTATTTAAATAATAAAATCTTAATCATCCATTACACTTCTGCAGATCTGTCCCATACAGACTGGAACACCATCATAAGGAATGACATACAGGGGCACCTGGGTGGCTCAGTCGGTTGAGCTTCCGACTTTGGCTCAGGTCACGATCTCACCATCTGTGAGTTCGAGCCCCACGTCGGGCTCTGTGCTGACAGCTCAGAGCCTGGAGCCTGCTTCGGATTCTGTGTCTCCCTCTCTCTCTAACCCTCCCCCGCTCATGCTCTGTCTCTCTCTGTCTCAAAAATAAAATAAAACATTAAAAAAAAAGAATGAAATACAAGTATTTTATTGTAACCCAAGGAAAAATTGAAAACAAAAGTAGGGGACCCCTAACAGAGAATGGGTGCTTAAATTGTGAAGTATATATTCCATGGGATATTACAAAGGAAACGAATGAACTAGAACTACCATCTTGTTGCTTCAGAGGATTTCTCTCGCGTGCCATTGATTGAGAAAAGTAAGATTCACAATTATGAACATCACATAACTCCATTTTTATAAATCATGACAAGTGTTTGTATTTGTGAATGAACATGCAATTACATCAGGCGGAAGACAGTTGTGGGAGATGTACAGCTGGCTACCAATGTTGGTTCCCTACAGGAATGACACCGGTACAGTGGAAGGAACGGAAAAGTCAGGAAGAAGAGGAGTAAAAGACAATTTGTGCCTTTGCAATTATAGCAACATGCACATACATAATTATCCCAGATGAATAATATTCTGTGTTAAAGGGCACTTGTTCGGGTTTACCTGTAACCCTGCTTTCTGGCCTGCACTTTGATGAGATGTAGACTGTCCCTGCTTTCTCTTTCTGGCTACGTTCTGGATTTCTATCCCTAGCCTCCTCAACCAAACATACCTCCTCAAGAATGTAAAAGAAAAAAAAATAACAACATATATTTTCCATTCATGGCGGTACATGTTTATACAATGTATTTGCAGACATGCATCTGTGCCCTTAGCATAAATACATTTCTCTTCCACTACGGTTCCATCCTTGTGTTGCAGTGTAGGAACCATCATGCCCAGTCTTTGTTTTTTTCGTGGCAAGGTTTTTAAACAGTGTTAAGAAAGTAAGATTACGCAATGACTTCGCAAGATTACACGATGATTTCTTAGGATTACTTAAGAAAGTAAGATTACGCAATGAGGCACAATTCAGTTGCTTGTTCTTTTAATAGGCATTTTTTTAATCTTCAATTTCTAAAACAAAAGTGTTTTAGAAAATATTGTTTTAACAAAGAGGCCTCTTTACACCTTTTATGGAAGAAGTACTGATAGTCTGCGTCCTTTACAAGACAATTTGACTTTATTAAAAAACAGGTGGGATTTTCCCAGGAATATACATACGTATATGAATCTTTGAACCTCAGCTTTTCCATCTGGATAACTGGACCAGTCATAGTGTCACACTTTAAATCTGGGCTATCTTTGACGTGTGGGTGTGCACTCTCTACTACCGACAGCCTTATGGGTGGTTTCTCAATGGATGGAATGGGATAGAATTTCAGTGAATTTCCCCACAGTAAACTCACCTTTCCCTAAACTTAACCACGTGAAAGAGTCGAGCCCATCTAGAGCAGACTTCCGTCCAGGAGGCTGATCTTATTGCCAAACGCACACCTGTCTAAAACCAATAGATCAATGTGTTTATTTGGAAGGAAAAATAAACTCTCTTAAACTAGAATACTTACGTTCGTGATAAACCTTGTCTATCTCTATACATACAGAGGAAGTTAAAATAAGCTATTGGAACAATTATAGGATTATAGTACTTACAGTTTATGTGGCAAACTCTTTACATGCAGATATAGTTTCAAATAATACTTGTGCAGAAGTAAAAATGTAGAATGAGAATGATTTCTTGACCCACTTGTAATAATTTTTTTAGAAAAATTAGTTGTGTATTTGGTTTAGCATTCCATGACTGAACAGCTCTCGTCACGTTCTCCTCAGTACCATGAGATGTGAGAATACCAGCTCCAGCTGAATTGTGTCTCGGAAATATACGATAGAGTTCCAACCCTGTTATCTATGAATGTGACCTTGTGTGGAAATAGAGTTTTGGAGATGCAATTGAGTGAAAAATGAGGTCCTACTACATTAGGACGTGTTTTAGTCCAACGACTGGCGTCCTTATAAGAAGACCTTCTGAAGACCCAGGGATGCAAACAGGAAAGGGGTCGTGACCGTGGAGGCGGAGACTATGGAATGATGCGGGCAACCATCAGAAGCTAGAAGAGTCTCCGTCAGAGTCTCTGGAGGGAGGTGGCCCTGCTCACATCTTAACTTTACATTTTTCTCCAGAACCATGGCAGAGCAAATTTCTACTGGTTTAAACCACCCAGCTTGTAGTAATTTGTTTCAGCAACCCTAAGAAACTAATATACTCCCCTTGGCTTTCATGACAAAAACTGTACTCCAATGTAGTTCTGGTGTTTCTCTTTCACAGTAATAAGTGAATCCATTAATTCTAATCATAGGCTTGTGTAAGAGACATTTTGATAGAAACTGCATCTATCTAGAAATTCTTTTGTGTGAAAGTTGGCTTATTTGTAATTGAGTACACCATTTCATAACAAGCGTTTTTTTCTAGATACTTGAAAGAGATGGGTATTCAAAATACATCAAGTCCAAAGTGAGAGAAGCTTCAGCTCTAATAGGGAGACATGGACAGTGGACCAGGAAAGAAGAAAAATGCAGATGACAGCAAGCGCATTCCAGCAAGAATGGGAGGCTAAGATGGGTGTCCAGGGAAGTCTTTGTGAACAGGTGACCTTGGAGTTAAGATGTTAACAAGGCAAGAGCCTGGTTCAAGCTGAAGAAGTGATGAATCCTACAATTCTAAGGCAGGGCCAGCTTTACAAGCTTAATAAGGGAAGGAAACCTGTGCATCTTGATATGGTAGTTACTTCGAGAAGTATGCCAGTTAGGAAGTGGAGGGGTAGAGTTTGGACAAATCACGGAGGGCATTATATAGCTCATGTGACAAGTTAGAATTCATTAAAATTTCCTGGCATTGAAAGGTTTTAAGGGACAGTGTGGGGATTGACCTGACTCACATTTTTGAAAGATCAGAGTTGTTTGGTAAATGCATAGTATATATGTATGAATAGCTATCGGCATTTGAATTAGATTATATCTCTTGTCCACATGGCTTGGGATAAGATGGCTTTGTGGATGCACAGATTAGAAGATTGCTGGGATTTTTTTTTTTTTTTTTTCATTTGGAGGTTGTGACTTTAGGTTTTGATAGAATTGGATTAGGACGGATGCTTGAGGGAACTAACTGAGGAAGGCTCCAGACTCTTTTAATTTAAGCAACAGGATGTCATTTACCAATACTGTCATTTACCAATATGTAGAAGCATTTCTAGAAACTGCACCTTTAAAAGGTGAGTGTTTATATGCCTTCCCTATAGATGTTTATCCCCCACCCCCACCCCAAAAGAGCCTTTGAGATAAAATGTGAGATCAAATTGGGAAAGATAGATTGGTATTTTCAGAGCATGGCACACCAAAACAAAATTATTGATGCTTCTTTGCATTATGGACCACTAGCGAAATACACCTTTGTTTATATTGAAATATAATTGAAAAGAAACGATATCAGTGCAGTAGAAGAAAGCTATAAAGTAGTAACACCAGTGGGGGGAAAAAAAAAAATGTCTCCCTAAAGGCCAAATAAGAGTTCTTGGCTAAACCGGAAGACTAACAGCTGCTGGCAGGTGCCCTGAGGCAATTCGGGAGATGAAACAAAAATTCTTCACTGAGAAGAATCTTTCTAAGAGGAGGGTTATAGGCCAGACACCCTGGTCAGAGCTTAAAGGTCATTTAGTTGACAAATTCAGCAGATGGTCATGGAGGTCCGTGAGACACAGCGGAGATCCCTTAGGCTTCAGCCCCCTAGCAAAGACTTGCTCATTTCACACCTGAGAGGAGAAAGGCCCTGCGCCTTCCGACTTCACCAGCTGGCCCCTGCACATCTCCTTAGCTGTTGCGCTCTCTTTCCCTTCCTAGAAAATGCCTGCAGCCAGAAGTTTATTGTTATGTACCGTATAACAAGGCTGGATGCCCATGTTGAGAAGGGCACCTTTGGTCGCTGCCCCAGAATCCTAAATCATTACTCCTTTACCTGCGATTGGATGGCGATAAAGCCTTATCGTCAGTTTCCGAGATCCTTTTAAGTTCTCTAACATCTTATTAAACCAGTAAATGGGAGTGGATCTTCTCCTACAGTGTAAGTAATAAGCTGACAAAATAGCAGCAATGAAGGCAGTCTAGGGAGGGATAGTGTCTTCCTTGTACCATTCCTGGGTGCTCTGAAACGGGTTTCCTATGGTTGCAGCAGATACATTGATCATTTCAGTAACCACTCACTGCGTCCCTTGTTCTTGGCTAGCATTGGGTGAACCAACATGAGTGAGGTGTTCCGATTAGCGTACTGATTGGTTGGACACAGCTGGTTAAAAAAAGGAAGTTGAAGACAGATGCATCAGGTTCTTTATGGTGTGACTGAGGCTGAGTTTGGAGAAGGAATGGCCAGCCCAGCGTTCAAGTTAATGGTGCTGTTAATGGTGAGAGTGGAATGATGAGAGTTGACCTGATGGGCAGAGGAGGAAGCACATTCGGGGAGAAGGACGGGAAAGTTGGGGAAGACATCGATAAACGAGAGACCGTGAAGCTGGTAAGAGAAAGCAAATGAAAATGTGACGACTTAAGATTTTAAGCATCAGTAGATCTCAGTATCTAAGGGGATGCATTCTTGAATTTAAAAAAAAAATGCTTCAGAATATCTTCTTTACTTATACTTTATTAAACTAAGCTAAACTTCAAAGTTTGAGTCTTACACATAAAAGTCTATGTACATTGTTATTCTGATGCCTTAGTGGGAGGAATACTCTTTAAATGTGGTGTTTGGTATAATGGAAAAAAGGTAACAAATGTATCATTCAATACATTAAAATGAGGTAATCATTTTAGAAAAATAACCATTCTTTGACAAATTCAAAATAAAATGAATTACGTATGTATTAATATTTTAATTATTAAAAATCGCAAGAAGGGGGGTTCCTGGGTGGCTTAGTCAGTTGTGTCTGACTCTTGGTTTTGGCTCAGGTCACGATCTCACAGTTCATGGGATTAAGCCCTGTGTCTGGCTTTGCACTGACAACACGGAGCCTGTGTGGGATTCTCGATCTCCCTTCCTCTCTATCCCTCCCCTGCTCATGTTTTTTCTCTCTCACTCTCTGAAATATTTTTTTTAAATTCCATACAGGAAGTTCATATTAAGAGAAAATATGAAGAAACTGTATAACATTAGAGCAGCTTATGACTTTTGTTAATTGACTACATTTCCAGGCCACCAGGAACACCTCTATAGTTGAACAGTGTTTTGCAACACGCGAGAACACATTTTTCATGTTTTCATGTTTTGCAACATGGGAGAACACCTATGTTGGAGTCCATGGGCCCTCTTAGTATGGAGAATGTTAGAAAGAGCTTAGAAGGTTCAGGCTTATTACCTGATCTAGAGATTCAAAAAGCTAATAAGCATGTATTTTTGAAAAGTAAATCCCCGTATTAAGTAAAGAATTAGAAGTTAACATAGTGGTATATTGCATTCTGTAAGTTCAGTGAAGACTGGTAATAACTCTAACAACGGTTAGGAATTTATTCAAAATAAATAACCCACAAATGTTGTCGGTTTGAGCACAAAACCATGAGCATAAAATAGACATAATTTTTGACCTCTCGTTATGAAACTTCTCAAACATGCACAAAATTAGAATTCTATAATGAACCCTCACGTACCCCTCACACAGCTGCATCAAATATCAATTTTGCTACATTTTATCTATGTGTATCAGTCTTTGTTATTCTGTACTGTTTTGAAACAAATCCCAGATAACACATCATTGAATCAATAGATATTGCAATGTGCATCTCTAACTTGTAAGGTCCATAAAAAGTAAACACCATCTCATTATCACACCCCCAAATTCTAAAATTACTCATAAAGTCCTTGATGACTTAATAACCCGTCCACACGCAAATTTCTCCTGTTTCCAAGTGCTCCCTCTTACCGGAATCCAACTGAAATCTTCATCTTACAGCATTCCTTTTTTTTGCTAACGCCAATGCTTTGTTGGGGAAATCTGTTTCTGTTTCTGTTTTTGTTTTTGTTTTTATTCTATAGAAAGTCCCTCATCCTGGATTTGGGCAGTAGCTTCTGTGTGATAGCACATAAATTATTCCTTTATCCTGGGTATTTTCTATTGATTCCGAAAGATCTAGAGGCTTGATTATATTTGTTGCTCAACTTTTAGAATATTTTGTAGGTGGTACTGTGGAATTTCTGTTGCTTTTCTGTCGCACAAAGTACAGAATGTATCCCTTTTAATGATGCTCACGTTAATATCACAAGGTGGCATTAGCATTCAGTTCCTCAACAGTATGTCACACATTGATTGAGCATTCTTTGGTAATTATTGTCTCAATCCATATGTAATTCCATAATAATATATAATAGTTTAAATGGAAAATAATCTAATTTAAAAATAGAATATTGAATAAATTAATTGGTGTCCTATAATGGAGCACTAAAAAACTAGAAAAAAATGTGTTTAAAAATACATGGCATTGGGGCGCCTGGGTGGCTCAGTCATTTAAGCGTCCGACTTTGGCTCAGGTCATGATCTCATAGTTTGTGGGTTCGAGCCCCGTGTCAGGCTCTGTGCTTCAGATTCTGTGTCTCCCTCTCTCTCTGCCCCTCCCCCCGCTCACACTCTGTCTCCCTCTGTCTCAAAAATAAACAAACATTAAAAAACAATAAAAATAAAAAAAAATACATGACATTAATCAACATGTTTTATGTGTCTTTTTAAAAGTCATACAAGCTTTTAGTGTAATCCAGTTTCTTGGGAAATAAGGTTTTATGTAAATACATTTTAATCTCTAATATTAATTTTTATTTTGGATTCTATGCAAAATAATGGTTATTTGTACAATGATCAAGTGTATGATCAAGTATCACTTATTTTAAAGGACAAATAAAGGCAAAAGGCTGATTTTTTTGTATTCTTTAAGTCTGATAAGTCTATTATAATATGTTCTTTTTTATACCATCGTAAGATGCAGTGCATCCTCTTAGCTTCCAATGCTCTGCAAAGTGAGGGTAATTTGCCTTAATTTAATATCTTATCTCAATAATACAATGATAAAATGAGTATATAAAATTATATTTTCTTTTTTTATGTTGAGACAGAGTGCATGAGAAGGGGAGGGGCAGAGAGAGAGGGAGAGAAAGATTCCCAAGCAGGCTCCATGCTGATGCGGGACGTGATCTCATGACCTCAAGATCATGACCTGAGCCTATATTATGAATTGGATGCTTAACCAACTGAGCCACCCAGGTGCCCCTAAAATTATATCTTCTTAATGTCTATCTAGTAAAAAAAAAACAAAAACATTGAGTGTCTTTCACATGTTAAATTTTCTTCTTCATAGTGAGATCTGCCACTCCGACTAGACCTCAGTTTTGATTTCTGTGAGTCAGTAGAAGAGGGCATAAGGCA